>NC_063057.1:16576637-16834137 GCF_018812025.1 Megalobrama amblycephala | reverse complement strand
TTGACTCATTAAATAAGCAGAAATTGCGTTTGCGATAATGCACTTACAGCCAGGATTTCTGAAGCAAGCCATTGCTCCAGGATAAAGTTAAAATATATATAGTTTTGAACGTTCATTTGCACATGATGAAGTAATTTAAGGCCTTAAGGTTTGTGGTAACAGTTTGAGTCAAACATATAATGATAATAATAATAATAATTGTATAATTTATGGGGGACAGTTGGCTAAGTGTTAAATATATTGGTATTATCAGTATTAGTGCTTTTGTCACAGATGCTGTCCATAGAGCTTAACTTAAATCTGGAAGATTATTTTAATAAAATTGTGTTTTTTCTTGCTTTGTCTCCTGATCGTTTTGTATGCACTTGGATGCAATTCCCTCAAGGCTTCAGTGTTATATTTGTCATTGAATGCGGGCAAGTGTTGCGGTTGTGTTTGTTCGCACGGGTGCTTTCACGCATGTGTGTTTCTGTTCGTTCTTTGACATCCGATCGCTTGAAGAGTTGTAGCGGGCCGTTACGTTAAGACCCCTCAGCATCAATCACACACAGCTCCCCTTCATTGTCCCAGGCCATCAGTCTCTCATGACGACCCCTCCTGACCCCCGTGGACCCGTGGGTTTAACATCCAGACATAAATCTGACCGTGTCGGACTGTGCACAGAGCCATTTTGGGTTGCGGTTACAGAACGCCACAGGCTCGTTGACAGAAAGAGCCATTTCTTCAACCGAAAAGCAAGTGGGCTCTTTTTCATGTGCTGTCAGTGTGTGTTGGGCCAGAGAGTGAGAGGAAGTGGCTCAGAGCCTGTCGGCTTCTGCGATTCTATTAAACACGGCAGCACATGGCCAGGACTGCATTGCACGCCCGCACCAGAAACTCAATCAGGAATTGATCGGATTGAATCTGAATCAAATTATGGTGTCAGATTCACCCGACAACTTCCTGTTTTCAGTAAATCAGAGTCAGAGTGAAGGGTGTTTACGATTTGAACGTCTTAAAGGGAGAGTTCACCCATAATTGAAAAATGCTGTCATGATTCATTCAAAATGTTTAATGATGCATTTGTGTGACATAGTTTAAAACTTTTCTTGACACGTTCATGCAGTAGTAATGCCAGATTCACGAATCTTTGTCAGTTTTTTTACTGAATCAGTTGGTCAAGGAACTAGAACGGATGTTAAAGGGTTAGTTCACCCAAAAATGAAAATTGTCATAAATTACTCACCCTCATGTCGTTCCACACCCGTAAGATCTTCGTTCATCTTCGGAACACAAATTAAGATATTTTTCATAAAATTCGATGGCTCAGTGAGGCCTCTATTGCCAGCTAGACAATTAACACTTTCAATGCCCAGGAAGCTACTAAAGACTCATTTAAAATAGTTCATGTGACTACAGTGGTTCAGCCTTAATGTTATGAAGCGACGAGAATAGTATTTGTGTGCCAAAAAACAGTAAGAACTTTATTCAACAATATCTAGTGACGGGTGATTTCAGAACACTGCTTCATGATGCTTCAAAGCTTTACGAATCTTTTGTTTTGAATCAGTGGTTCGGAGCGTGTATCAAACTGCCAAAGTCACGCCCCCCAGTGGTGAACCATTGAAATTTCGAAACACTTATGACATAACGAAGCCTCGTTTACTGAAATCACATGACTTTGGCAGTTTGATATGCGCTCCAGATAAAGGGTTTTTATTTGTTTTTTTTGGTTTTTTGGTTTTTTCCTCCATTGCAGAAACACCAAATGCCAGGTATGTGATGTTCACATATATCTTTGAACAGGATTTATTTCCAGGTATAACTGTGTACTCAAAATGTGTCTTTGACTCTCAACTATATTTTAAATAAACTTCAACAAAAAATGATATATGTCTTTTGTCATTGCATTCTTTCTTAGTTGACTCATTCCTGACCTAATGGCTCATTATGCAGCTCATTAGGGGCAGGGTCTTAATCTCCTCAGGTGTGAATCACAGCATTATTCATGAAGATTCACGCCTCTTTGCATACGGGCTCCCTAAACAAAAAGTGTCTTAGAAATTTAAAATCAATACATTGTTTTTTGTGTTTGAGTAGGCAGGATAATTTCCACATCATTTTGAAGCAAAAACTCTAGACTAAAATATACAATTCCCAAAAGTCTTGTGAAAAAAACATTTAGTATGCATTCCAGTGACTTTTTTTTTTTTTTTTTTTCAAAAAACACACATATACGTAATGCTCTCAAAAATACAAACATGTACATAATTGTTGCTCACATATTATTGTAGCCTAGTTTGTGCTGAATACAGTGTAATGAGATTTTTGTCATTAATATGTTTATAAACAACTGAAAAAAGCACAAATGTCAGGGCATGTCAAAACTACTCCAGGCCCCTAGATCAGCCTCAGACTCCTGAGGGTTAATGGTGCTTTTTATGGTTTGTAAGCTCCAGTCCCCATTCATTGTAATTGCTTGGAAAAGAGAAACCAGCACATTCTTCAAAATATCGCCATATTACATGCAGGTGAATAAATGATGTCGATTTTAATTTTTGGATGAACTGTTTTTTTTAAAGTGCACATTTCCTTTTGAATTCAGAGTTCTAGAGTGATTTCTTTCGCTCTACTCAAACAGACAGGCATTTTGTCTACCCTCAAGGAGTTGCACTGTTATGTAAACACGTACTCAGGCTTCACTTCCTCTTTTCATCTTTCTCTCATGCGCTTCTCTTTCTCTCTCCCAGCATGCAACTCCCTTTTCTCAGTATTTCCCCTCTCTCTCATCTGTGCCGTGGGCTTGCAGCCAGCCATGTTGTGTGTGTGTGTGTGTGTGTGTGTGTGTGGGATGTGACTGGTTTTAGTGGGCTACCAGGCCTCCTTCAGGACATAAGTGTCCCCCTATAGAACGTCTGTCGATGTCAGTCCAATTTTTCTCTCTTTGTCATCTTACCTCCTTTTTACTACCCGGCTTCTCAGTATCTCGGTTGTGTAAAGACAGCTAAACGCCCATGTTTGTCAGATGCGAGTCGATGAGCAAAGCTGCGAGAGGTGGAATATTCGATCTGAGAAAATGAAGAGGCTGCTTTTCGAGAGATAAACTGTAGCCATGACAACCGGGCATCAAGACATGCTGGGTTAAATAAAGTTGATTATTTTGCTTTTAATTTGTGCACATTTATGTGTGCTGACTCCTTTTGTAGAAAGAAACGTTAAAAAAAAAGAAAAAATAAACCTCTTTAGGTCAGGGTTGTGTAAACACGGTTTATTTGATAAATGGATTTGTGTGAAGACTTCACTTGAATTCCGTGTCTTTCCCAGAAGCCCTCTGTCATGGCGGAGTCTGATTAAAACATATGTCGCATGTGGTTATTTCATGTGGTGAAGTGTGGGCAGACAGCAGGTAGGCAGGCTAGCTGGAAATAAGCCGCTTTAAATAGCTCCGCTTCTAGTCTTTACTGCAAATGAATACTGATTTGAAAGGCTTTTATTTTTTATTTTTCTCAGCTTTGTACATACATCAGGAGGTTTGTTCAGATTGGAATATCAGACCTCCTCCAATGCATTCAATACTTTGAATACATTTTCCTTGAACTGCAACAGCAAAATTAGGTCTAGGAATAGGCAGAATAGTCAACCTGTAGTTCAACAGCCAATTTAGCTTTCACATACTTGCTGGTGCTTTGAAGTTGGCATGAAATAGAAATTCACTAAATGCTTGTTTTTGCTCCATCCATCAAGCTCACGTTCAAATCCGCCTCCATCCAGTCGACGACCGATGGATCGAAACATGTCCCGTCCTATATTGTCTTTTTTTGTCACTCAACCTTGTTAGCGGTTTCTTTTATATACATCGTTTTGTTTTCTACATTGTCATCTTTTGCGAACTTCCTCTAATAGCTTTGTGTAAAGTCAGCATTGGAGCAGAAAGTCTGTGTTGTTGTGTAAGGCCCCATATGCTGCCGTGTTTCCCTGGGGGCATCATCTGTGCGGGTGGGGAGTCGCGACGTGTGCCAGGCCCCTCAAAACCAGGCTGGGTTTTTGCGCAAACAGGCTTCGTTGTCATAGTTAACCCACGCAGAAATGGTACTAAACCGCTTAGCATTTCAACACCAACGCCACTGCGACGGGGGCCAGAGTGTCTGGTGATTTCTTACCTTTACCGTGCAGAAATTTCAGGCTGGTGGGAGTTTGTAACGGCTGACAGGAGGGTAGTGACATTAGCGGTGTAAGCCGCGGTATAAGCTGCGCGGCCGCCACTGCATCCGAACAGCTGCTGTCGGTGATATGAGGCTGAAGAGAAGCTCCCCGCATGCTGACATCTCGCAGCTGTTGATTCCCAAAGTGCCATGCCACCTGGGCACTTTTAATGCATAAATTTATCCGCTAAGTAACCACATCCAAGACTCCACGTCCACCTCTGCTCCACACACCCCTCCCCTCTGAGTTCACCCGACGTCACCCCGTCTTAAGTTGGTTGGGTCGGAAAACGCTGGATTTATCCAGCTTACAGTGGTTCTGTGTGTTTTCAGATGAGTGTATGACTGCGTGTGTGATTATGCTAAGTGACTTTATAGCGCTAGCTCAGTGTTTGCAGGTTAAGTGGATGCTGACAGTGTAGGTCGCTTAGTTGATGTGTTTGTCAGCATCCCTGAGTAGATTGATGTGGACTTTGGGACGTGTGATGGATGGTCGGTCTGCCCTCTGTCACCGGATAGACTTGTGTGCTTTGCGTACGTTTGAACCAGTGAAACAAAGGTTGACAGTGAAATCCCAGAGTGTTGTTTTTTTTTTTCCTGCGGTGTAGTACAGTGGTGCTTTACAGTCATATTAGCATGAAATGTTTTTTTCCCCCCTCTCTCTCTCTCTCTCTCTCTCTCTCTCTCTCTCTCTCGCGCATTACGCTTGCATGCATTTACCTGGAAAATGCGTGCAAGCTGTCGCTGGTAGTTCTCATCTTAATGCCTCGGGATTGATATGTGGAATTGCTTGGGCACTTGGAAGCATTCAGACATGTTAACACATCAGCTACATTTAGACATGGAGTTGAAAGCGTGAATTGTTTGTGGGTGGGGAGGTGGTTGCAGACTAAACTCCTTCAGACTAAAGAGGCTTACATACTTAAAAGCTATTTGGATTTCAGAAAGCATAACTGGACCTGTCTGTTTGAAGTTTCTCATTGGGCAGTGAAAGTCTATTCATATGACATGATCATTGAAAATCAGTAGATTTGCGGTATAAACATACTACTTATACCTCCCAACATGCTGTACACTGGTACACCAGCCTCATTAGTACTTGGCTCCATCTCCGCTCTTGCTAATCTTGTTAGCATGCACAGTAGCGAAACAGTACTGTTATATACTGCGGCTGATTCCATGTCCTGCTTCGATGTAGGCATGTGCTGGGGTCAGAGGTTATAGCTGTCAGATGTCAATCAAGAGGAGTTCAAACAAGCAAGGCTTAGTGCTGTTGTCATTCATGGATCTTTTCACATTGATTTTCTTCTTTTCTCCCCCTTTCCCCCCAGTCCTCTGAGGGAGCATATAGTCATGCATGCTAATCGGCTTCACGTTTTAGTTGCAAACAGAATATGGTCGCATTCCGTCACGGTCTTCCTACTTTATTGATATATTTAAGCAGTGTCAAGTAAATTATAAAGTTTGTATAGTGCTTTACACAGTACACATTGTTTCAAGGCACTGGAAATAAGTGCATATTGATCCAGAGCAATCGTTTTATTCTAGAAGGATTTTCACTTTTTTTTTTTTTTTTTTTTTTTTTTTTTCCCTCCATAAATGGCCACTGTAGATTGCACCTGAGATTAAAGGGAAAATGTTGTTCTATGTAATGTTTAATTTTATATTTATTCTAATTCTAACTTCTTTTTTTTTTTTTTTTTTTTTTTTACTTATTTTAATAGCATGTGTAGAACTCTATAATCAAGGGTTTCAACAATATTATATTTAGGTGGATTGGAGATAAATGTCATACTTTACCTATAGGGTCACCAAAATGAGCACTTAATTTTAGGGTTCCACCACACCTGAAATCCTAATTTAACTCCTGCGCAGGCTTGCCAATTCATTTATCTTCTGCAAAACATGCACTCCAAAAAAAAAAAAAACTTTTTCAACTTTTTTTTTTTTTTTTTTTCCACATAAAACAACCCGGAAACAATAATTAGTGATGCCATCATGAAGAACGCAAAAGGACTGGCGAAACCTTTTCTGCTCCGATCGTTCTCTTTTGGTCGTGCTTGTATCTATATCCAGGTTGTGGCATTTGTATTGTATTTCCGCAGTCGGTGAATCATTACTTTGATAATGCATATAGACAGCATATCCATCTGCAGTTGGTTGTGATGATTCTGGTGTATAAAAAAGCATTGGACGTAAAGGCATGTCTGTCTTGTTAGTCATTCCATACTGCTAATAGCTTCATCAATATGCACAGACGAATCGAGCAGACGGACATCATGGGTCGTAGACCTTAATTGACTCAGCTAAAACACCCTTATGTGTTCCACCTCTCCAATTACCATTCAGTTTTCCTTGTGGTGCCTGTATAGCCCAGCACTGCATAAGCCACATATTCAGCGGTGTTTGGGGCAGACCTAATCACACTCTGTGGAAGGAAATATGGTTGTGTATCTTCTGAAATCCATCTGCAGCCTTTTTCTTGTCCTAACCTTGGTAGATGTTTAGCAGTTTCCAAGTGTGGTGGACAGCAAACTTCAGGCCTTCTATTTTATTTCATTTAATTTTTTTTGTCATTTACCATGCACATTATTAAAAAAAAAAAAAGCCATTGATATATGTTGACCTTGAGTGTGAACTTGACCTTCAGCCTCCACATCTCAGTCACGATCTGTGGGTTTCTAACCGGTAGAGAGACTGATAAATATATGATACCTGGATATTTTTTGGATAAAATGTATATTTAATGAACATTCTGTTTGAATATCCTGGAAATAAAATAGGTTTCAGGTGTTTAATGTTAACTTCAGTTAAGTTTCTAAGTGTTTTTCTCCAGACGGTTGGATAGATTTACTGAAGTATTTCCCTCATTTGGAAACCTGAATTGTTTCACTTTGAAGAACTAAAGCACTGCTAGCAAAATATTCTCAGTTTAATAGACCATCTGTTTATTCCTATACTTGTTCTGTAATATAAAAAAAAGCTTTATCTTTAAATATACACTGCTAATGGCCAGTGAACCTGAGATATTTCCTGGCATACAATGCACCCCCCCCCCCCCCAAAAAAAACAAAAAAACAAAAAAAAAAATTCCTCCCCTTCATTGAATTCACATCTGAGTATTCTAAGTATCTAGTTTATGCACCAGCTCCTGAGTTTAAGTGGATGTGATGCACAAAGAATGCTGTGTGTACGTATGTGTTGGATGAGTGTGCCATGCCATTATGTCTCACACAGAAGTTTCAGAAAGAGCCTTCTCTTGAATTAATGAGCCTTTATTTCCAAAGGTGCCTTCATTGTGAATATAATGAATGCTAAATTGATTTACCAAGTATAATTTGATTAATAATAACCATGACTTTTTAAAGCATTATTAGATGGCAAGTGAAAGGCATTTTATCAAAAAAGCTGGATTAGACCAAGTTTTACCATCTTTGTTTTGTAGAGGTTACCTGCCTCAGGTGCAATGACTTATGGGTATTGTAGTTGCAGTGCAGCAGTGTTTGATGCATATAACTCTATTGGATGTAGATTAATTTGGCAGGTAAAGCTCAGTGTGTTCCGGTATGAACTGGGACTATACGTTTGATTCTTTCCCTTTGGCCCTGTGTGTTTGTGTGTGTATGCGCTCTGGGTGTTGATGGGGATTCGCTCTCGCTGGGCGGAACACACTCTATTGGAATTGACACGCTGTCACCTTTCATCAGCATTTGGAACGGCCCCCTCCCCTGAACTCGGTGTGTGAGAGATGCAGTTTTTATGAATGTAACTCTGCTGTATCTTTAGTCCCTGAAGAGAAGTCTGACCTCTCCTTGAGTGCTCAACACAACAGGGACAGACACACTAACATACTATTGACAAAAACTGCTGCTTCCAATGACTTATACTACAAATAATAAAGCAGTAAGCCAGTAAATAGCATGCATTTCTGTGATTTCAAGGTAATGCCCAAAACCTGTATTATAATTGTTTAAGCTCTCAAACTTGAGAAATCCGACAAGCAAAGATTGGTTCATTGTGGTTTTCAGGCAGGGTTTAACAAATTAATGTTTCATTAGCAAAACTATGCAATGAAGAATAATTTTTTGTTGTATTCATTTTGAATGTGTGATTTATCATAATTTTACCATTGTTTCAAACAGGGCTTATTCAATCAGAGTTTAGAGTCTCTCATTAGCCCATGTTAGAGGTTTTCACTCATGTTTCTGCTTCTAATGTGGCTTTTTTTTTTCGTCCTTTGAGGACTGTTGTTAATTTGCAACAAAGCTGTCGTTTCATTCGTTCTGTCTCTCACTCTGTCACACTTGTTTTTTTGTGGCTTATTGCTATGGATTTAGGCCACAGGCAGCTCAATGACAGAATACATCACAAATCCTTTCTCTTCATGACCCCGCCCAGCAGCAGTCATATACCTGCACTCATGTGGAACAAACAAGAATGGTTGGTTGCTCACAGAAGGTCATTTGCCCAGGGTGCAGTGTGTCTCTTTGAGTCAGAGTGCGTGTTTGTGGCTTCTTTTGTGCTTTTGCAGTGGAGGATACGTGAGAGTGGGTTTTTGCATATGTCCGCCTGTTCGCGTGTCTCAAGTGCCCTTGCCTCTATGGTGCGTGTCAGAGGTCACATGGCCACAGGAAGCACAGAGTCTGCGCTGACGGCGGTGCCAGAAATGACATCGTGACAGTCGGCATGGTAACAAGTGTTGACACTTAATTCTGGGTGACTGCAATTGGTCCTGCAGGTTTGGTTATAACTTTGTTTTACTGTGCCAGGGCATTGTGGGTAGTGAGGTTAGACTTAACGCCCTTGCTGTGGAGTGGTTTGTGGAGCGTGGCATGTTTAGATCTTCATTAACCCTGCCGTTTTTCCCCGAGGAATAATTTTCCTCCATCTTCCCTTGTTTTTGTCACGCCTCTGGGGAAATAATCGGATGTAATTGGGTAGTTTGACCCTGTAGTTTATCATTTCGTGGCTCACTTTTTTATTTTTTTTCCCCAGTCCTGGTGGTGGTGGTGGTGGTGAAATTGGCTTTTAAATGTTGGTCCTGCGGTCCTGGTGGACATAATTAGCTAAAACCAGCATTGTGAGGAAGCGCATATAAAAGTCTGGTTCATAATTAGCTTCCTCCTGGAATAATGGGGAAAACTTCAATAGCCGATGAATATCATTTGCTAATAAAGCCTCCAAACTGAAGGGACAGTTGCGTAAGAGCCTGATAATTCGTTATGTTTGTATTTCGTAATTGACTCAACCCTCAGCACTTAGTAAGCAAAACAAACTGCTTTCAATGCACACAGGGGCTCTTTTCTTGACACTTCATAACGCATTGATAAAGTAGAACTTCTCGCCCTTCGTTTTGGCACAATGCTGAAATACTCAAATTTATGATTTGCAACCGCAAGTCTTAATGAGCTCACTCTTTCTTCTTGATGCTTTGCCCTTTGTCTCTTACGGCTTTGCTCAAATCTAGCCAGTACCGCCTGTCATCCATAAAGTGCAGAGGACAAATGCAGCGTTCACACTGATGCCAACAGATGAAACCACTCAGATCTGGTCCAATCTGAGGTGTTAATAGGTTTATGTGAACATGAAATCAAAATGCACCCCATTTACTTCATAAACAAAGTAAGATGGGTTACAAACACTGTTGCTTGTTGACTTTGGTGCATTGGTAATTTTTAGATCCTGTTTTAAACTGTGGAAAATTTCTGTATTAACAGCTCTGGGCCAATTACGAAGAGAAACCAAAAGAAGAGGTGGCTCAGCTCCCAGAGGAGAAAGAACGTGTGGCGAAGTACAGATCCGTGTATGTCACCGAGATCACAGATGGAATGCACTTCTACGCACAGGACGTGGAAACCGGTGAGTGCTGTCCTCATTTCTAAAACCAATGCAGAAACAGTTGTCATGGTCCAGTTAGCCCCTGCTGGTACATACTGAAACTACAGACAAAATCTTTCTCTATTGATGGCCATTGTAAAATAGCTTTATAGTCTGGTTTTATATATATATATATGTCATTTATTTATTATATCTTTCCCCATCTTTGATGTCATGGCCCAAACTTAGTCGCTAAGTGAAGGATTTGGGACTCTGCACATTCTTATCAATCAGTCGATATCTGTAATTTAATTGTCCTGTGGCTCCGGGGGGGTTAGCCACATGACTTTTATGGATCAGGTGATTGACTTGAGAAAAAAACATTCTGTGCCCATGAGCAAAGATGGCAGAATGCAAGTCACATTCGTCTGCAATTGTGAATGGAAATGTTAATGGATAGCGTTCTACTTGGATTAAGCAGTGTCAGCAGCAAAAAGCCTTATGAATCACATAATTTAAATTGGCTTCCTTTGTTTTGTTTAAATGACAGGCTCTCAGGGTTTTTACACTAATGGGCATCTAATCCAACTCCATATTCAACCAGGCATGAATATGACATCATATCTGAAGGGCGTTTTTCAGACTCCAGATATGATGATTATTAAATGTAGCCGCTCCATCAAACTCCAGTTAGGTAACATTGCAGGTTGTGTTTGTTGCCCTCTAAATGCCCCAAGTGATCTCACTGCTCAGTGTGATAGCAGCTAGTCATTAAACATGACATTTAAATTCGCCCTTGGTAGTGACCTAGTCCATGATGGGGCCAACTGTCCTGTGATTCAAGGAGCTGTTTTAGTGAACAAACACACATTTCGTCCCTCTTCCGTTCAGATTCACACATGATCACAAACCTGTATGTGCACACACACACACACACACACACACACACACACACACACACACACACACACACACACACACACACACACACACACACACACACACACACACACACACTAAAACCAGTAGAAGATCTTAATTATGCAACCCACACTGTTGTTTGTTGCATAATTAGGGTCTCTCTACATGTTCCAGTGGCAGACTTCATTGGCAGAACCATAAAATTGACTTTCATTGTCTCTTAATGCGTCTTAATTCGCAAATTAATTAATTTGCATGAATTTATAATAACTGGTGTTGCCAGTAGTGTTACAATCCCATCGCTTTTAGTGTGCTGTTTGGCTTCAAATAACTGAGAACCTGCAGGTGAAAAACAACTAAGGGAAAACATTAAATAAAAGAGTGAGATTCTGTACCCTCGTGTGTTTATCACTTTAGTTCCTCAGATGACCTTTAACCCCTGTAGGCTGCCCTGAGAGGAAGCGAAGACTGTTGTGCCATGTCTAGTAACCATCATAACAAATGAATACCAGCAGCAAGTCATACACACACTCGCTCAGTTCTTTGTGAAGTAATTATTCAGGTTATCTGGTTAGCTGCAGGAGAAAAGCAGGTCACACCAAATATAGTGCAAAAAATGAAGGGAGACAGGAGATAGAAAACAGGAAATAGGTGAGGAAGTAGTGCGAGAAGATAAGGAAAAACGTTGAGCTGAATATGCAGTATGTTTGCAGCTTTGCACTGTTTTGGATTTTTTTTGTTTCTTTTTTTAAGGGCTTGTGTTTTTTGTTTTTGTCAGATGAACCAGCAAGTGTGCATCTTTTCCTTTGTTTAATTGGCCAATGTTTTTCACTGAAAGGATTGGAAATGGAGATGGAGAGAGAGAGAGAGAGAGAGAGAGAGAGAGAGAGAGAGAGAGAGAGATGTGCTCGTTAGAGAAACAGGATTGTTATTTTCAGCTGAAAGTCATTCCTCTTTCTCTCTCTCACACTCTCTCCAAACTGCGTTAAGGAGGTCTCATTCCTTGTAGAGCACTTCAAAGCAGAGCCCTATAAAAACCTACAAGCCAGTCGCTTTGCAATTTCATTACCGGTTTCTCACAGCAGCTTCAGAAAGACAGGAAAATTCAAACAGGGCAGGCAAGATTTTCATAAACACTTTGAAGACGAGCCTTTTGATTATGACATAACTTTTTATGTCTACAAATTCCATATCTAATAATTCCACTTTCTTCCTTTATGGTGGTCTTGTTGAAAGAAGCATTGGAGTTTCATATTTGAATTTTTAAAAAATTCTAATAGAATTTAAAAAGAAGTCATGACTTTGAGATATCAGATGAAAATACTGTGGATCTCAGGGCTTCATGTAAGTGTGTGATGTGTGTGTGTGTGTGTGTGTGTGTGTTAGGGCTGCACGATATATCGCATGAGATTGTCACGCGCATTTCGTCAGTAAAGCCAGTTCCCTGATTACCGCTAAATCGCCATCACCTGCTTTCAAATGGAGCGGCATTTAATAGACAGAACCGTAGATCACTGAAAAGCCACGCAATATCGCGTTCATATCGCAGATGAATCGTCTTCGATAATGAACGCGATATTGCGTGGCTTTTCAGTGATCTACGGCTCTGTCTATTAAATGCCGCTCCATTTGAAAGCAGGTGATGGCGATTTAGCGGTAATCTGGGAACCGGCTTTTCTGACGAAATGCGCGTGACAATCTCATGCGATATATCGTGCAGCCCTGGTGTGTGTGTGTATTAGGGGTGTTACGGTACATGTATTCATCCCGAGCCATCACGGATCGGTGAATAATCAGATGATGAATACAGTCAGTCACAGGCAATCCAAACTCCAATCCAGAAGGGGGTGCATGCGGTAATGCAACAATGTTTGCTAACCGCCACGTGAGGAAAAAGAAGCAAAAGAAAAGACAATCTACGCAGACATCCAAAACGAGCTCAGATGGCACGCAAGAGACTGCTAGTAGCCTATAAGCTGAGTTTCGATACATTTTTGGGACACGCTCCACATGAAAAGGAAACCGGGATGGCAGAAAGCGGCATCTTGGTGGTTTTCTTTATTTTAAAAAAGCACAATGACGACATCCTCCAGATGTGCCAATCACCAGAGCTAGGCAGAAAAGGACTACAGGAGTGCAAATCTCTGCATAATTGTTCATTATTCTATTTATTTTGTAATTTTATAACATAAGATGTTTTGTAGCTGATTGTGACCTAAAAACTTTTTTTTTGTTTTGTTTTTATCAGCCCTACAAAAAAAGACCTATGCAAGATTGAATTCTGTTTACAGCTTAGTGCTTAATACACTAAAGGAGGCTGTACTGTACCAACTACCTCAGGGAGGACTAAATGCCGCTAGGTGGAACAAACTGTAATTTGCATTAATGTCCTTTCAAAATAAATGAAAAGATTTTTTGCCACTTTAAAACATTGGAAGCTCTGTGGCACTTTAACATTAAACACCTAAGCTTTAAAGAGGAAAACAATTATATGAAACTCTAACGCTTTTTTTCATCAAGGCCACATTCATAAGCTTAAAAAGGAACAGGACAGTCATCGTTGCATCATTGTGATTTTGATGACCTTCTTAAACAGATTATTCATGTTAATTTTTGCCATCAGTTATAGGAAATTTTCGCTATTAGTTGACACCAGAGAGGATGTGAAAAGAATATTTTGATCTTTTCAGCATTTGATGTGCAGATAATAGTTGCCCCTTACCATAGTGTCTGTCGAGTTCATTGACTTGTTTTAAAAGAAATTAAGGTTCTCGGATAAAAAATTTTACAAATTCAGTTCACAGATCCACTTTGTCATCATGGAACAGGTAGTCTGTGCCAATAAATGCACAGCTATTTCCTGCACTCTCAATCCATGTTTTCTGACGACTTCAAACCATCTCTAAAAAGAAGTGTGGAGTATTGCAGCATATCACACCGTAATTCAATCCGAGCACATGTCTGCAATATGTGTTTTGCCACTATCATCATTTCAGTGTAAATAGTAATCAAATCAAGTTTTGACAAAATCTGAACATGTCTGCAACCTCTGCATAGCTATTTTCCCCAGCGAATCAAACTCAGGCTGTTATACAGAGATGTGTTGACTGAAAATAAACAGCTCTGATTGATTTTGTGGTATCACTGGGCTGAAGCTGCCATCTCTTATGAGCACTGCGCAGTCTGCGGTTAATGCATGGCTTGACGCTGTGATGATCTCAGCTCACGACTTCATTTAAAAGACTCTAAACACCCACAAATCGCCCTGATAACATCTCCGGTTTCCAGCACCCCATGCGGAGCAGGGAAAAGCTTGCGCGCGCTGCCTCTCTCTGTCTCTATCAATTCTTTTCCTTTTCTCTGTGTTCTTTAATTAGTTAGATTTAATTACTCAAAGTGTGGGATCAGTAGTGAAACGTAATTCCTTGGGCAAAGGAACGTTTGTGTGTATCTCCAGAGGCCGTGTGTAATTTCTCTCTAGGGTGGGGGTGCTATGTAGTTGTGTAACTGAAACCTCAGTAAAGTAATGAACACTTTCAGTTACCCGCACTGACAGATTAGATTCGGCATTAGCGTCAGCAACCACGTCTCCAACAGACGTATTAGCTGCTGTTTGTCTTCAGCTGGTGGAAACTAATTCATAGCAGAGATGGGTTTGTCACCTTGTGTAGATATTTGGGAGTATAATTACGTGTCAGTTTGCAGTTAGTATAATTATGTATGACAGGTTTGTCTCCTTTCTTTATTTTTCTCCCATGCGCTTGATCTGTCATTAAAAAATGGAAATATCAGGGAATTTGACTATTGTTATTTTCAAAAATTTGTCAGAGATTTAAAAACAATTGTTTTTTTCTCTGCCCTAAGTTTAAATGGTAATCATTTTTTATATATATTTTTTTATATTGCTGCATGACATTAAAATAGTTTGCGATATTTTTTTTCCCTAAATGTTTAAATATATTGTTTATATATTTTTATTTCTATTACTGTATAACAAAAATAGTTTATATTGCTTTTACTTTTTTAGCCATGCCTTAAAGCTGTTGACAGTGTGCGGCCTTTGCATGTTACATTTTTCTTTTATTTTTAATTTCATCAGATATTTAAGATACAGAGTAAAGTTAAAGGTCTCGTTCTTCGTGATCCCATGTTTCAAACTTTAGTTAGTGTGTAATGTTGTTGTTAGAGTATAAATAAAATCTGTAAAATTTTAAAGCTCAAAGTTCAATGCCAAGCGAGATTTTATTTAACAGAAGTCGCCTACATCGAACGGCCAGTTTGGACTACATCCCTCTACTTCCTTCTTTAATGACATCACTAAAACAGTTTTTTGACTAACCTCCGCCCACAGGAATACACAAAAAAGGGGGCGTGGTCTTGTTGCGCTCCCACGGAGAATAGCAAGAGTTGCGTTTGCAGAGTGTGTTTGTCGCCATGTCGTCGAAACGCTGTTATTTTCATCCCGCAGTCCAATCACCTTTGTTTGGCCTTCCCAGGGACGCTGTACTTAGAGATCAATGGTTACAATTTATGTTTAACTCGGCCCCCGAAAATTATAATCCACATGTAAAACTATGTGCAGCACATTTTGCTGAGGACAGCTTCCTCAATCTCAATCAGTTTAATGCCGGATTCGCACAAAGATTATTCTTGAAAGATGTAGCAGAAGCTGCTGTCGAATCACAACACAGGAACCGCTGGCACAATCAGAACTCGTTACGTATTTCTGAAGGAGGGACTTCATAGAACAAGGAAGTCATCAGCCCGTTTTTATGACAGTGGAAACAGCGGTATACAGATAAGTAAATTATGTGAAAAATACTGTGTTTTTTTACACGCGAAACATGAACACATGTTATATTGCACACTATAAACACAATCAAAGCTTCAAAAAACCACGAAAAACGGGACCTTTAAAGGGTTAGTTGACCCAAAAATTAAAATTGTCATTTATTATTCACCCTCATGTCGTTCCTCACCCATAAGACCTTTGTTCATCTTCGGAACACAAATTAAGATATTTTTCATAAAATCCCATGGCTCAGTGAGGCCTCCATTTAAAGCAAGTTAATTTACACTTTCAAACACCCAGAAAGCTACTAAAGGCATATTTAAAACGGTTCATTTGACTACAGTGGTTCAACCTTAATGTTATGAAGCGACGAGAATACTTTTTGTGCACCTAAAAAACGAAATACTGACTTTATTCAACTATATTTAGTGATGGGCGATTTCGAAACACTGCTTCATGAAGCTTCGGGTCTTACGAATCTTTTGTTTTGGATTAGTGGTTCGGAGCGCATATCAAACTGCCAAAGTCACGTGAACCATTGAAATTTCAAAACACTTACGACATAACGAAGCCTCGTTTACTGAAATCAAGTGACTTTGGTGCTCCGAACCACTGATTCGAAACAAAAGATTCGTAAAGCTTTGAAGCTTCATGAAGCAGTGTTTTGAAATCCTCCGTCACTAGATATTGTTGAATAAAGTTTTTTTTTTTGGTGGACAAAAAGTATTCTTGTCGCTTCATAACATTAAAGGAACACTCCACTTTTTTTCAACTTTGCTGCCATACCATGGGTGCAGCAGGCGCAATGATATTACGCACCGCCTGTGACCCCCTGTTTCCACAGGGAGCGTGCCTTTGCAACCATGGAGACATTTGTGAGAGACGCTGCGTTATATCATTGCGCCTGCTGCACCCATGGTACGGCAGCAACGTTCCTTGATTATTACGCCGGAACGAGAGTATAGTTCCTAGCCATATTGGCCTAGAAAATCGCAACTTTTCATTTTCCGTCGGTCTTAGTACACGATGTAACTACAGGAGAGTCAAGTTTTAAATAGGAAAAATATCAAAACTCTTTGTTCATTTTTGAGCGAGATGCTAACGGTCTCATCAGATTCAATGAACTATGCTAAGCTATGCTAAAAGTGGTACCGCCAGACCCGGAAATCGGCTGAATGGACTTGAAAACGGTAAAACTCAACTGTTTAACTCTAGGGGAGTTGGAAAATTAGGCTATTTTCAAAAAAAGTGGAGTGTTCCTTTAAGGTTGAACCACTGTAGTCACATGAACTGTTTTAAATATAACTTTATTACCTTTCTGGGCATCTGAAAGTGTAAATTAACTTGCTTTCAATGCAGGCCTCACTGAGCCATCGGAATTTATCAAAAATGTCTTACGGGTGTGGAACGACATGAGGGTGTACAATAAATATCTGAATTTTCATTTTTGTGTGAACTAACCCTTTAAAAATAGTAAGTAAATAACTAACTGTAAATACACCACAATAACCTTTATAAAATCATTTTTAAAAATGAAAATTAAGATTTGTAGATATCCTTATTGCCCCCCACCCCCTTTAAACGTTGGCCTTTTTTTTGTAAATGACCTTTGGTGCATCTCACCAGTCTTCCTTTGGTTAAATCCTTGCCTGTAACCAGCAGAGAGACTGTAATACTGTACATCTGTTTGATAATTCTGGTTCATGAGTGTCTTGGGCAGTGGTTGTATTAGTTTGGCCAGTGAGGGTAGGGAGGCCGTCTCTGGCACAGAGCTTAATGACTGGAGTGGTTCCCTTACCAGGTGCCAGTTTATACTCATCCACCACCACTCACCCCTACATGCAACAGCTGTTTTACACCTAATGAAATCCAGCCCACATGCCTAGCGGGGGGGGTTCTTTTTCCTGTCTCTCCTTAATTTGTACTCACTGTTCCAAGAAACATCCACCACTTTCTGGTTCTATTTATTACCTTACTGTTGGTCCTCTGCAAAGCAATTCTTCTTTTTCGTTGGTTGCGCTTCACAAGTGGAGTGACTGGAAACGATGCTTTGATATTGATTTAATTAAGGGGGGTGAACGCTGGTACTTTGTATTGATTTCAGCGCTGGAGGGGAGTCTGTAGGCGTGGAGGTGTGAGCCGCAGTGTGAAGCACTCTTGATTAGCACTCGAGTGTAGTCTGAACATCTCCTGTTTGTCAGGGATAAACCCTGTTCTGTAGATTTATACGAGGCTTTAGGTAATTGTGTCTGTAATGTTCCTGACTTTGGTTCAAGATTTTTTGCTTTCCCAATATGTTAATTAGTAATAATGTCCATTAGGAAATGTATTTTATTTTATAGAATAATAAATGACATTATTGTTGTTGTTGTTATTATTATTATTATTATTATTATTATTATTATTATTAATTTTAATATTTACTAATTGTTTTTTTTTTTTTTTGGTTTTTTGGTTTTGTATAATTGACTTTAGTGTTGTTGACGCACACCAAAAAATCTAAAGAAAAAATAATCAGTTTATTATAAAACATTTTTAAAACAAGTTTGAAAATGAAGTGCATTAACATTATTATTTTTTTTTAATTTACTGTTTTTAATTTACTGTAATACAATTTTATAATACTGTAATACTGTATTCAAAGCCAGGTTTCCTCAAACTCTTTTGGCTTTATGAAGCATTATTGTGGATTATTGAAGCTTTATATGATTATGAAGCGGGTAACAAAATGGCCTCTTTACTTTGACCACTTTTAAAGAGGCAGAAACCAAAAAGGTGCCTGGAGCCACTGCAGAGCTTTATGGGTATATTTGTAAACTTGCAATCAAAACGCAGAGTCAGAGTCTCACCCACAGCCTGTGCGATGGGAGGGAAAACGACGCAGGTGCTGCCCCTGCCCTTTCTTCACAATGGCTTTGAAATCACAGAACTATAATTTAGCACTGGGCACTGATTGCTGTGAAACCGCTGTGCCGTCTGTACACCAGAATGGGGTACATTGTGCACAACCCTGGGATTGTTGTCTATATCCCTCTTTACGTGCGCCTGTGTGTATGTACATGTGTTTGTCATGTTTTTTCTAGTCCCAACGCTGAACAGAGGCTTTTAATATCTCTGCCTCTGTTTGTTTTCCCTAATGTAATGCTATAAGCAGCTGGAGGAGCCTGTAGATGTGCAGCGGGTGAATCTTTTCTCATTGAGGTCGCTCCATCTGCTTTTCACCTCATTCCCGCCCTGTCTCCCGCTCAGAGTCAATCACGAACCCCGGGAGGGGAGGTGAAATTCTTTAATACTACCCTTATCCTTGCAGAACGGACCCCGTCTACCCGCCAATGAATGTTTAATGAGACGAGCGGACAGGTGGGCCAGCCCACGTCACCACGTGCCGCCCTGGTGTCAGTGTGAAATGTGGCTTTGTCCTTAAGCTCGGCGTGGGCTGCCGCTTTTACCTGGAGAGGAAGGAAAAGAGAGAATGAACATCACTGTTTGAAAGAGATAAAGACGTTACTGCAAATGGCTTTGAGAGAGGGGTGATCATTGGCTCTTTGGCAAGTGTGTGCTTGTTTTTTCTTTTCTCTCCGTGGGTGGCATTCCTTATACTTGTGGTCAAATTTAAAAATTAAGCTGATTATAACAGACTATTTGTTTTTCCTGTCATACACATTCTCTCAATGTGTCATATTTGGTTATTAAATAATTTAGAAATGCTGAACATGCCTCATGTTTTATTAATAATATTTAATGATATTTAAATAATTTAATATTTAATCATTTTTATTTTGCTTAATTGACTTTCTCCCATGTCATGTCATGCACAGGTCATAATTCACCTGAAAAGAAAGAAAATGAAGCCATTTTTAGGAACATTACGTTTTTTTTTAATTAAACATTTTCATAAAAATTAAATACAACTCCCACGTAATTCTTATTGTGATAATGTGCCTGGATTTTTTTTTTTTTTTTTTTTTTTTTTTTTAAGTCAAAAATATTTTTTATCAAAAATATAATGTCACTTTTTTTCTTGAGTTGGGGTTGTTTGCAGATTTTGTGCGAATCACACTACATGCTGTATTTATGCATAGGAATTGTGGCTGAATTTCTGTTTAATGTGGTGATTTGGAGACATCAGTATTATTGTCACATTTCTTTAGTTTCGTTCCCTCTGGGAATCGTTTGATGGAATAATATCTCAATAACGTTGTTATTAAGTCTAATCATTCTTCTCTGTGCATTTTCAAATGAGTTGCTCTCAGCTGCTGCCGTAGCAGCACATATAAATACAATTTAAGGAATTGTAAGGGCATTTCTATGAGTCGCTAAGGTGTTCTGAGTGCTTTTTAGTACATTGTGGTTGCTTGGGTGCTGCTTAGGGCATTGCAAGGTGGTTGCTTAAGTCAAAGAAAGTCCACCCATACATCTCTGATATTCTAATCTATATATATGTCATATCGATATCTATAGATATCAATGTAAGTCGATGGGATTTTTTTTTCTATCTATTATGTCTGCCAGGCAAAAATTGGGAGTCTGATCACTCAGGAAAAAAATAACAGCACACCTCTTATCAAGCCATAAGGATGTAGCATAAACAACGTGGGATGAGTTAGTTACTGTATTTCAAATCTCTAACCCCAAGTACGAACCATAAATAATAGTGAAGCTTGCCTTAGCAAACGCAATTAATTATTGGATGCAGAAAAGCAATGAACATGATATTTGTTGAAATGCTCTCCTGTCTCTGTGGCATCGACCTTTCTCTCTGTGGATTTCTCTCTCTCTTTCTCCAGCTGTTGTTTTCAAATGGTGTAAAAAGCTCAGAGTGAGAGGTTGATCCCACTTGGTTGCATTGTGGGTAACGTGAGGTAGGCGTGGAAGTGTTTGACCCACTGGATGCGATTACGGTAGACTCGTCTTTCTAATGCAAATAAACGCAGGTGTGGGATATTTATAGGGCTTTTTGCAGCTATGCCATGAGTGTACAAGCGGTGCTCATCCCTCATAGCTTGTAATGTCAAGACGGTGTGTTATACGTGAGGAGTGAATCATCCGCATATAGAGTAACTGAGATGGAGACCTTTAAAATGAACAAGGATTCTCGCATTTTTAATACATTGTTGTAAATATTCGCAGCGTAACCTGTGAATCTTTCATCTGCCAAACTATTAGTGATCCAAATAAAATGAAAATGTGAAGGAAAATTAAAATTCTGTAATATTTGTATGTATAAATATGTTATTAAACTTTATTAATACTCAAATAATATAAAATACAATATTAAATTAATATTAGTATTAGTCCAGTAGAACATGGCGCTACCAAAGTCAAGGTCATGGGTTTGATTCCCAGGGAATTCATGAACTGATGAAATGTCCTTGAATGCAATGTATGTCGCTTTGGAGTGAATGTAAAATGTAAATTGGGGAATATGTCATAAACGAGAAGTAATTTTAGAATGCAAATAGATAACCTATATGTGTGGGAGAGAGAGAGGCATTTTTCATGCAGAGAACCTTTGACTTTGGAGATTAAACATTTACATTAGCTAAGAGTCCTTGACAGTCCTGCTCACTGTGTTATCTGAAAAGAAAAGGTTTCATCTCATAGTTGACTCTTTCAGGCTCATCTGTGAGCTCCCACCTCATGTCCTCTATAAGGCTCACTCGACCCTCATCAGAGCAGGAGGTGAGTCCAAATCCGTAGACACGTTCAGCTTGTGCTAATTAACATTACACACTGACCGTGAGCTAGCTGTGCGCAAAGCACGATGCGCTGAAAACTCTCACACGCGCAGTCAGGGGAGTGTTGCAGATTTACAGTAGGCACTAGAGAACACGACCCCACCGTAATTAAAGCTGAATCCTTCATTATATCCTCCAGTATATCAGCTAAGGAGGATGTAATGAAGCATACAGGGAACGTAAGCAGGGCTGAACACCTCAACCCGTACCATATGGAACACTGCAGGTCTTGTTAGCGTGCTTCTAGATCAAAAACGCAAACTAAGAGTACTTCCTTATTAAGTTGACGAAGTCTCCCTAAGAGTTCTGTTAGGTTGCTGATTAACATAGAAGTATCATGGTATTAGTGTTTTTCCCCCACATCATTAACATGTTTTCTGAAGAATATACCATATTAGGGCTGCAATAAAAGATTATTTTTTTGGAACGGTTAATCGCTAATCATCGATTACACTGATTAATCAGTATGCTTTGTTCGATTATTCCACTAGCAATTACTTGAAATACTGAGTTATACTTTAACTAATGAATAAAACAAGGAAATCACTTCAGCTTTTGAAAGTGTATTTTTAATTACTTTGTTAAAAATACTGTTAAAATGATTGGTGCTGTGTTTTTATTAAGTCTGGGAATTGCAATAACCTTTTAATGAGTAAAAATATGAATATGTAATATTGTGCAAATTTTTTGAAAAATGCTCCTCTCTAGATTTTTTTTTTTTTTTTTTTTTAACCGAGTTTATGGTCTTTCCTGAGGTAAATGTAACATTTTGTGATATACTTGTTTGCAAGCTGTTTTATTGACGTCTATCTGTGGTTGAAACTCTGATTAAGTGATTGCATTAGAGATGGATTCATTTCAGTAAGTTGTACTTTATCTTTCAACATACTTTTTGATGTTCATTCATGTTTATTTTGTGCTGTAATAGCAGAAAAGAGGAAGAGACAATAGGTTCACCTGCCACTTGACCTGAGGCGCTACAGCGATCTGTCACGCCACATTAAAGAGCGCCAAAACCACATGTATTGTTTGAATCCTGTAGTAAAATTGACAATTTAACAGCTGAGACTTTGTTTTATATCAAAAGTAACCTGATCTGTCTCATCTGTCAGCACGTTGTCTGTCCTTTTTGCTCTGCGATGTATCTTTAACTGTGTGTGAAGATGGATGTGTGGTGTAAGAACAGTGAGTTTGAATGAGAGTTGGTGGCCCTGCATGGCAGCATTTTTTGTAGTTATGCTAAACGTTGTGCTTGTTTTATGTTAAACTCCTACATTCTACCGTTTCGTTTGCACTATGCACTCTGAAGCGCAGTGTCGTCTTCTATAGGATCCGGGAGGACTGTATTGCAGTGTTGTGCTACAGCGCCTCACTGGTCAAACCGCATTATTGCAGGCCCTTCAAATAGGTCAAATGAGATCAAGACTATTCAACAACAAAAATATTTGTCGACTAATCGTTTCAGCCCTTTACCATATCATGTAGGCTTGCTGCGATAGTCTGTGTCAAGCATTTTCAGTTGAGCTTCCATAGAAATTAACTGCAAACGCTTGCTCTACGCCCATGGACATGCACCGTAAGCAATTTAAAAGTGAGGTGGAAAAAGGGGGAAAACTCCAACTCCAGATCCGCCCCGTCCTGTCCCAGTGATACCGGTATTACCGGTGTTGTCAAACGTTGAGTAACTGGTGGGAAAATTTCCACTCTGTCACATCCCTAATATCATGTAAATACCTTGCTACATGTACCATGGTATATCTGAAGTATTACTATACTCTCACAGTACTACTTAAAGTCAGCATGAAACGGAAATTGTGATCATCTTTCCTTCCCTGAAGTATATCCAAGTGAAACTGCTTCTTGAAGAATAAAAAATTTGGGGCGGGACTTGGATTTTGTCCTTCACAAATTGGTTGGATCGTTGGATTTTGCGCACGTCATCAGAGAAGATTTGCCATTGCGAGGAGTAAAGTTCATCTTTTTGCTTTAAAGATTACAAATTTAAAAAAAAGATGTGCATGGATAAATCACTTATAATAAAAACTAAAACATTCCATAAAAGTGATTAGTTATTAAAATATTAATTATAAAAATAATTCCCATATTTATCACCCATAAATGTATTCTCCCTGGTGTATTTCCAAAACCATCGTTTTTTTTTTTTTTTTTCATGGAACACCAAAGGTGAATTTTGAGTCTTTTGAAGCCAGATAATAGTTTGGAGAGGTGAATTAATTAATTACTGAAAGCCTTCCCACCTTCTGTAGTTTTAATATCATATTTGCCACCTTCTAATAGTGACATCATTAGTTATGTTTTGTCACCTGATGAAGGATGAAATTTGACATCTGGAACCATTTTCGATTCCTTCAGCAGTGTTTGGAGTGAGTTTTGTATTCTTTGACATGTATTATAAGCCAGTGCATTAATTTTAATTAGCAGCCATTGTCTATAATAGAGACTTTTTCTCTGCCCGGTCCATGCGTTCTAATTGAGTGCTCCTTGGATTAATTGGGTTAAACGCGCTGCCTCCATTAAACCTTTATAACGCGTACGGAGGACACCCCCCTTCCTTATTTATTATTTAGCGAGCTCTCGCAGGGCTGGAAGTGGGGCATGGATGAACGAAGCCGGGGAACACACTCTCGTTGCCCTGCTGCCTGGGAAGAAAATGCAAAACTTTTTAAATTAGTTTAATAAATCAAGGCTGCACGTTCAGTTGTCATCTGACACGCTACTCTAGCCACAGTCACACAGCCACGTTCTCCCCCCTTCACTTCTCAAAAACTGCTGCCTCCTCAAAACGTTGCTAATATCTCTACTGTGCGAGGATCAGCTGAGAAGTTTGTGTGTGTGCGCACGTGTCTTCCCATATGTGCTAATTAACCGTTTAGCAGGCTGGATGCTGGTGGGTTAGCCAATAAAATAGAGCATTTAAGCCGCACCCCTTTTGGAAATCTGCCATCAAATACCCTCCTGCGCCCCACACACGTACACAAACATACGTTCACACGCTAGCGCTGCTCTGTTTGAGTTGGCATCATGCTAATTAGCTGCATGCAGGCTTAAGGCTGCTTGAATGTAGATTTACGCTACGTTTTAAACGCTCTCTCTCCCCTCGTTATCCTCGTCTTTTCATTTAATACATGTAAATATTCCGATGCTAGCAAACCTTTTTCATAATAGCCCCAGTGACGTCGGAGGAGGGGGGCGAAAATGGAGCAGCTTAAGACAGGCCCATTAGTTGGCTTATTTTAACAGCTTTCCTGCAGGGATGTTTGGTGTTTGTCGCACATTACAGCTCTCGTTCTTTTTTTCTCTCTCTCTCTCTTCGCTTTGCGCACTTACAACATTATTCATGCCTGACTGTGGGGCCATTTCGTCACATTTCCATACCCCAGCAAACCCCACACCTCAGCGATTATACTGATTGCTCTGTTGATGAGAGAAATGAACGAACAGCTGAAAGAGTCTGGCTGGAAAAAAAAAAAGTAAATATCTATAGTGGGCGTTCTCATTAAAAAGGCCTTTCAAGCCATTTTGATATTAAAACCTTACTGGCCTTTGGTTGATTTGAGAGCTTGCTTGGGTCACACGTCCTCCCTTAAGCGGGTTCTAGTGCGTTAGAGAGGCGAGGATTTGTGGATCTTAATCCAATATTATTTCCGTATTTGCAACAGACCCCAGGCCCAGCAAAAGTCAATGGACGTCGGTTGTCAACAAATGAATGTAATTTAGTATCTGCTGTCTGGCTGAACAAGTATAATATTATGCTTTTCCTCTCCAGGGCTATCAGGGCTTCTTTGTTGGAAAAACGGTGTTGGCAGAGGCCAGTCACTCGCAATTCCTCATCAAATCGGCCCATTATGCTATAAATCATTCAATCACTCGATCAGGATGATTCTTGGTCTTTGAACGTGGAGCCAAATCAAGTCACGCAAGCCTGTTTGATAAGTGTGATGGTTTACAAAAAGATGTTCACCTTTTTGCCGTCCTCATCTCTGCAGGAACTAAGCTGGAGAACCTGATGGAGAGCATGCGAGGAGAGATTGCCGCCCAGCCTCCAGTGGAAGGATCCTTTGCCCCGCGCAGAGGGGATTTCTGCATCGCAAAGTTTGCTGACGGAGAATGGTGAGAGCCCAAAAAAAGTCTCCTAATGGCTTCTGCTATAAAAGCTGAGTTTCCTGGTTTAAACCAAAGACCTTTTCATTTATTAATGTCTTTTAATAAGTAAATGTAATAAAATATTTGTCAGAGTTGCTGTGCAGGATGTTCTTGTCTGGTTTTGAGAGGTAAAGATGAGTCATCTTGCTGATGTGGGCAAGTGATTTGATGTTTCAAGTAGAAATGTACTTGCATTAAAATTCTGGCACATAATGTTTTTTTTTTTTCTGGCTGAAAATTATTTTTATGTTATGGCTGATAACCAATAAATGGCCAGCATCACAGTATGATGCACAGTATGAAAGATGGATATTTGCTCGTTTTAGTACTTTTTGGTGATTTTAATGATTAACTTTAAGCAAACATTAGATTAAACAGCAATTATTATAATTGTCAAATTGCATTATAAAATAAAATATTAAAGGAAAAAGTCTCTAATATTGGGATAATTTTAGTGCATCCTTAGTTTCAAGGAAGATAACTTTGGTGAATAAAAATTAAAAGCAGAAAGGCACCATTTCTCAGCAAACTATTTTCACAGGGACTGATTTACCCTCATATTCATTGTTGAAATCATTTTATAGTTAACCATCTGTTGGTTATAAGTATAATCTGCCCTAGATTGCAGGACCTTGGACTGCTCTAATGAGTTCTTTGTCCATTAGGGAGTCTGGAAGCTTCTATTGTCCTCTTGTAGACTCTGAACAGGCTGCATCCTCAGTGGGGCGACTCATTATTCAAGCATCTGCTGGTGTTTTTGTTGATGTCGTCTTGCTCTTTTAAAATCTCAATTGAACTCCACCCAAGAAAATTCCTAAAATTTCTCTTTTAATTGTTAACAAGTTATTCTTTAATGTTAATTGTCTCTGAGAAGTAGGTTCTCTAAATGTTTATGTTGCTAACAGGCACTTTCTTTACATCCCAGTCAGCTTTGGGGGCTGTGTTTTCCCAGAATGTCATTCTGTGGAGTAAGAGCTCATTAAGTCTGTGATATGCAGGGAGGGAGGAGACAATTCAGTCTGCAGCCAGCAGAAAGAGCTTGGGTC
The DNA here is from genome assembly GCF_018812025.1 of Megalobrama amblycephala. NCBI lineage: Eukaryota > Metazoa > Chordata > Actinopteri > Cypriniformes > Xenocyprididae > Megalobrama > Megalobrama amblycephala. Next base: position 16,807,478 of record NC_063057.1, on the reverse strand, counting down.
CCTGGATCATGCGGTGGTTTTGGAATGATTGAGGTGTTTTAGCATAAGTAGATGGTTTGGAATGGGCAGGGGGTCTCGAGTGGGTCGGAATATCTCAGTTTGATTAGATGAGAATGGAAACTCTTCTTTGACTTCTCTTTTGTTTGAGGTGTCACGCAGAGCTTTGAACTGCTCTTTATGAATATGAGAGGCTTCTTGAGTTTTCAGAGCATGAGGTTATGAATACAAGATCAGCTCTGTCTTCTGACCCATAAAAGATCAGCCTGTACTGTACAGTTAGGGGCACAAAAACATTTACCTTTTCTAAAGTGGGGTGTTTTAAGATCACTTATACTCCCTATTTCCGTCAACAAAGAGCTGGTAAATTGGTGCCATGTAGTGTATACCAGTGGGTGCCATTTGATGGCAAACTTTTTCATTAAGATGTCCAATGCTTTTGGATTGAACTGCTGAACCTGTTTTTCCCTCTGATCAGTGAGTGAAACTGAAACTTTCTCCTCTATCTCTCTCTCTCTTTCTGTAGGTACAGAGCACGCATTGAGAGAGTTGAATCTCCAGCAAAAGTTCACGTGTTCTACATCGACTATGGAAACGTGAGTATCGGCTTTGCAGGAAGGTTGATACGTAATCTGGATGTAGCGCAGCATCTCCTGAGTGGAGAAAAAAGGTGCTGACTGATGAATGTTCTGAATTGTGTTTAAAATACTGCATCTGCTTTCAAAAGCCAGCACTGAATCCATCATTCAAAATGCCACACGTGTGGAAAACAATTCCTCTCCATACCTTCACAGCTGCATTGGCTGAAATGCAGAATAAATGTGGTTTTGCAAGGAAATGATGTTAGTAAGTTTAAAAGAGGCTTTAAGAATGCAGTACCCAGCATGCTTTGCTGTTTCTCTGCCCAGGGCGGAAAGCTCCAGGCCAGCACAAGAGAAAAGATGCATGTGATTAAACATTTCTCACACAACAGGCCTTCTCTCACATCTCTGTATTCTCTGTGCCGTCCTTCTCTTTTCACAGACAGTGTACCTCTTTCTTTTCTCTTTGTCCACCTGCTCTTTGTTCTGCATATCTTATATATATATATATATATATATATATATATATATATATATGTTCACCGTGTTCATGATATGTGTTCCTGCTGCTCATCCTCTGAAATATTGCTGTATAACCCCCCATACAGAACTAGCCAGTCTTTTTGCTTTGTACTTTCATCTGTCTTCTGTCTGTTTGTCCCTCTTCTAGTCTCTCTCTCTCTCTCTGTCTGTAGTTCTTATTCTCTGTATTCTCTAGCCTTTGCTCGAGTCTCTGTGCTAAGCAGATTCTTTAGCCTGCTGTGTTCACATGTTCTGTTCTGAAGACACATGACCAGAGCGCTCAACTGCGACCCAGTAGAGAGAGAGAGAGAGTGTGTGTCTCTCATATTGTGTTGCTGGCTTTGAGTGTGGCATGTGGAGGAGTAAAGAGTTATCCTTGACTTTGCTTTTATCTGCTGTGCTGTACTCACACCTCCTCCATTTAATGAGGACCTTGTACAGGCAGTCGGTGTATGAAAGAGGTATGAAGTCTGTTTTATAACACAACAATGTGACAATCTCTCTCTTGTCGTTTCAGAGAGAGATATTATCCTCCACACGTCTTGCAGCCCTTCCTCCAGCCTTCAGCACGCGTACACTTCCTCCACAGGCTACAGAGTACGCATTTGCCTTCATTCAGGTCCCACAGGATGTAAGTTAACGTACTAAAACGTCCATGCGCACATTGCCATGTGATTCATTGTAGACCATGGCCTTCAAACAGGTCCTGTAAGACACATAGAGCATGCACGCAAAAGCTAGAGTCACATCCACGTTATAAAAGAGAGGAATTATGAGTCACATCATGCTAGTTTAGCTGTTTTGGATATGTTTGCATACTTTGCAGAATATTCCAAACTTTCTGCATATAATAGCCGTACGACACTAGACTGTGTGGGGTATTATATTCCACAATGCAAAATAAAAATATATATATATATTTATATAACTACTAATTAAATATGAAATAAACAATCAAAATAAGTACTTGAATTAAATATGCATGTAATGAGGTCATGTGACTTGTAATAATGTAGCATACTACTACGTTTAAAGTAGGTTGTCTTCAGTGTGTTCTTCGTAGGAAGCAGTACCATAGAATGGCAATATCCCAAATTAAGCCTTTATGCTAGTTACATGTTGTTAAATTGTGTGACGAAATGCATACAAGGGAACATTTTCCGCCAGGTCTGCTTGTGTGTGTAGATGTGTGTTTGTGTGAGTAGGTGTGTGTTTGTGTGTAGGTGTGGCATCATGCCACCTGCCCTGTTAATACTGCTGTTGTTTTGTGATCTTTGAGGTAGGCGCATTGTTCTCTCTCTATCTCTGTCTCTTTCTCTCGTTCTGGATGGCCTCTGTATCTCGTACCCCCACCATAACTCCCCCCAAGGGGAACATGCGCTGAGGTTGCCATGGAGACTGGGTTGGCTCACAAGAGCAAACTGTGTGTGTGTGTGTGTGTGAGCAAGAAAGATCAGATCTGTATCTCTCACCTCGTGCATTGAACATTTGTGAAACATTGTGTTGGTGTGGAGGTATTTTGATCTCTTCTTTGTTTGCAAATCTACATTTATCATTATCGCAGTACTTGTGTGTGTGTGTGTGTGTGTGTGTGTGTGTGTGTGTGTGTGTGTGTGTGTAGGTTTTTGTGTATAAGTGTGATGAATGAGCAACTCTGGAGCTGGAGAGTTTGAGTGATGGTGTCTGATTGGCTCATAGCACACACTGAGGACCTTGGAGTGTCTATCAATAGCTTGTGTAGTAGTGTGTGTAATTGTAAGCGTGTGTGTAGAGGGTAGTTTGTAGAAATGAAACCTGGTTTGGGATGGATGGATATGTGACATGTTCTTATAATTACCCCACCCGCAGGAAGACGCACGGGCCGACGCTGTGGACAGTCTGGTCAGGGACATTCAGAACACACAGTGTCTGCTAAATGTGGAGTACAGCGGAGTCGTCTGCCCGCAAGTCACGCTGCAGTTTGCTGACTCTAAAGATGACGTGGGTCTGGGTCTGGTGAAAGAAGGCCTAGTCATGGTGGATGTACGGAAAGAGAAGCACCTCCAGAAAATGGTAAGTAGATCTAAACACAAGAACCCAAATAGTAAGCGTTAGTAAGCAATAGGCAGCATTAGCTTGGTCTGGGTTATATCATAATCTGTCCCCTGAAATGCATCTCGCTGTTTCACAGCAGGGCCTCTGACGGCAGCCATTTTGTATTAACTATGAAGCACTGACCATTCATTCTCCCCTTGTTTATCCTCTCTTTATCAGTCTCGCTCTCACTTCCTTTCTTTCTCCTTTGCTATTCTCTAATATTTGTGCCATTTTTAAAACTTACTGCATTCATTTTTGACACTGTGTCAGTGTATACAAACACAGTGCTGCTCACACAGGACCTTAGAGCAGTGTTTCCCAACCCCGTTCTTGGAGGCACACCAGCAGGGCACATTGTGGATGTCTCTCTTATCTGACCCATATATTTCTGGTCTTGGAGTCTCTACTAATGAGCTGATGAGCTGAATCAGGTGTGTTTGATTAGGAAGGTTTGGAAATGTGTATTGTTGGTGTGCCTCCAGGAACAGGGTTAGGAAAAACTGTCTTAGATTATGTTAATTTCATAGTTGGAGCATTTTAGATCTCTTTTATTTTAATGCTGTTTTTTACTGTCTGCGATTAATTTATCCTAGGGCTGCAGGATTTGCGGAAAAATCAGACCAAATTTTCTAATCAAAATAGTGATGCTTAAAGGGGTGGTTCAGTGGTTTTTTTTCTAGGCTTGATTGTGTTTTAGAGGCACAGTTTAGCATGTCTTAATGCTTAGTTTTTTTGAAAACGCTGTATTTTTCATATATTTTACCTTTATTCTACACCTCTGTTTCCACTGTCATATGTACGGCTCATTTGACTTCCTGCTTCTATGAAGCCTCTCCCTACAAAATAAGCAATGTGCTCAGATTGGTTAGCGGGCCCAGTGTATTGTGATTCGCTGAAGCGTCCGGAAACGCCACGCCCCTTACCATTCATTGTTACTTTTGCTTCAATGGCAATGTAAATAATGGCGACTATATTGCTGTATCAAATTGAGCCGAATCAGTCCCAGATGAAGAGGGTCAGGCAGAACCTCTGCAATTGCGTCTTTTAAAGGGCGTTTATGAATGGTATTTCATTTTGTATTTGTGTCAAAGTGTTTAGATATGCTGTCACTGCTGTTTGTTAGCTTTCAATATACAGTTAAAGCTTTACTGTAATGAATACATGACTGAGTAGTAGCATTTTTGTAAAGGTAGTGATTAATTTATAGCATGAACAACTGTTTGTCTATGAACAAAGTTTGTTGGCGTTTGTAGAATTTACCTAACTGGCTAGAGAAGCAAAAACGTGTTGGTCTTTGTTTACGTTCTTGATGCAACCAAAAATAGCAACAGAACTATAAGTTTAAAGACATGTACAAACAATAAAACATACTTACAGTTTGAAGCCAATAAACAGCAGCATCTGCTTTTAAAGTGGGAACTGCTTCATCTTTCAGTAAAAACCTTTGTGTAAATCCAGCATTGAACTCGTGTAGATTCTGGAAGCTGTGTTCCGCGCGCATCCAGTGTGAAAATATCACAGATTATAATGGGACAATATCTGACAATATCTCCATTTGCATTGAACTTTCAGTGCTGTAACTTTGCAGATACTTTTTATGCTCAAGCAGCAACATTACACACTAACTAAAGTTAAAAAAGTGAAATCGCATTGAACCACCCCTTTTTTGTTTTGATTTTAAAAGCTCCAGATTTGATGTGCTTGTTTCTGCTGTGCAAAATTATGTACTTATATATTATGGCTATAAAATAATAATAATAATAATAATAAATTAAATACATTAAAATAAGAAATGTTGCTATTGTAATTCACTGTAAAAAAAAAAAAATCTGAAAATAATTAAAAATCTGTGGTTTTCTCATAAAATTTGTAATTGCAATATAAAATGTGTGTTAGCTTTTGTTTTTTGATTTGTTTGTTTTTTGTTTGTTTTTTAAAAAAGCTCCAGGTTTGCTTGTTTCTAATAATATTGTTACTTACTAAAAATATTAAAATAAGATATAAAATAAGATAACATTCCTAAACATTGTAGTATTTCACTGTAAAATAAAAACTCAGAATAATAATTTATTCAGTACAACTAAAATTACAATACTAATATTATAATGCATTCATATTTATTTAAATAGCAGCCATTGTGATTTGATAATCGCACTAAGCCATATCCCAGTTTTGATTTTAGCGAATTAATTGTTCAGCCCTAGTTTAACTTTCAAATGTCATTCAATAGCTGATTAACTGATAGCACTTAATAAGACTTAATAGCTTACAAACTCTTCTCCTTCAGTTTGACTTTAGAGACATTTGAACCCATTCTTTGATCGTCTGCATTTATCCTATGACCTCCTGCCACCCTGACATTATTTTTGTTATTGCTCTTGAATCAAACCATACAGGTTTGTTCTTAGCAATCTGCTTGTTATGAACTTGAGTCTCTGTAGTGGTTTGTTGACTCTAACCATATGGAGGGTGTTTGTGACAGCCACGTCAGTTCCACCGTTTCCCTGTTCCCATAGGAACACTGCTGTTCTGGTTCACTCTTCCCCTCCTCTCACTCCCTCTGACTCTTGCGCTTTATTTTTTAATGCGCTAACAGGTTGTTCGAGGTGCTCGTATAGAGCTGAGCTGTCTGACTTCAATGGCAATCACTTCTCCGTTTCACACACTCATGTAGTTATGAAACACTAGTGCTCAGGCATGTGTACTGTACCTCAACTACTGTACATGCATGCTTTAGTTCAACAATACAGCTCAGTGTATTTCAGAAGAAATGCCCAAATCTCCAGTCGTTTTATTAAGATGTGCCAAGGTGAAATGTGTAAAGTAAATCCTAGCCAGCTAGAAGACATTTCTTGGTTGATTTTCTCCTGAAAAGTGTTTGAGCATCTCGACCAGCACAACACCACAACATTGGCAGGGCAGTCGATTACACACCTCACCTGTAATGAAGCGTTTTATCATCCGAAGAGTTCAAAAACACAATCCTCTCCACTTTTTCTTGCCATTAAAACAGTCTTGCCTGTTCATTAATGTGTAATAACCATCTTATAACACATCTTATTACAGTCCATCTGCAGTAAAAGCACATGGTGCATGGCATCCTGTATGCCAGATCGTGCCCACAGTCAGGCTTTCATGAGACGGGCGTTTTTTTAGGACAGCACTGGCACTTTAGTATAGTGTGGTGGCGCCATGCCACTTGTCTTCTGTCTACTTCAGCTTTCACCCTTGGCTTTTTCATAAAGATTCTCTCATCTCGCTCTCTCCTTCATTTTCTCATTCATTATCTCTCCCACTCACACACTCTTTCTCTGTCCTTCTCTCTATCCTTCCCCATCTTTTCTTGCTGCTGGTTTGGCCTCCAGTGCAGCACACCGTGTGCAGGAGGATGTAGTTTAGAAATTTGCATGTATTTGCATGTCAGTGAAAGCGGTGTGATAAATCATAATCTTCAGAATTAAAGACAAAGCAGTGGATCAAACCTTTCATTCCTTCGTAAATGAGCTGTGATTTAAAACACTGTTAATATACAGCGATTATTTACACTGCCTTCATAATACACAGTGCCATCCCACCTGTGACTCCCCCACCCCCTTGTCTTTCTTTTGATATACTATTCCTTTTTAAACACGGGGCTCTGTGATCATTTTTTCCTACGTCCTCTCTGAAGGGTATCTGCTTGACGCATGACTTCCTGCTATCAGCAAATCTTTAGTCTGCTGAAGTCTCCAGACCTGAGTCTATATGTCAGTCAGTCCGTCACATTCACTATGGTTTAGTGTGAAACGAGTCCTTGAATATCCGTACAAGGCAAACGAGAGAAAGAAAATCTTTACCGTGAAAGTTGGAGTTAGATATGGGAACGTCTGTCTGACAGGGAGAGAGTACGAGAGTGTCAGATAAGGCCCCCCGGTTCCCTTTCTCTCCACCTGCGCGCGGATAACGCAGGCCTTCCGATAAGTGTGCATGAGCTTCATCGGTTCTCTGGATCGATAACTGAAATCGATGTGTCATTTCCCTCACCGTGTTTGTCAAACACTGCTCTTTCTTATTTGTGTCAGTCTGTCTCTCCTTCTCTGGTTTTCTTCCAAATCCTGGCGTACAGGATGAGATGTCTGATATTGGAGGGCATGCGAAAGTAAGGGGTGAATTTACATCAGACTAGCAAGTTACATAATTGAAGCCTCTCCGAGGTCAGTTCAGCACTGCTGTGTCTGTATGTAGAGTGGCCATCTTCTGCCCCGATGTGCTTACAGTTGTGTTCCAAAACCTAGAAATTTTAAGGCATCATAGATGTTCTCCAGATGCAAAGGCTTGTTCCAACATTATGCAGCCTGACTAAATTGTCAGGCTGATCCAAGAGAAATTGTTGTAAATATTTGTTTCTATTTAATACCAAGAAGGGTTACAATTTTAATGTAATGTGTCCTTGTTGCAGTGTATATAATGTAATTTGCAGTAATATTAATTAACAAGTACTTACTATAGGTTTTGGCTTAGGATTAGGGTTAGTTGCTTATGACTGTGCATAAAATGCTGTCATTACTGTAGTAAGTACATGTAAAATGTAACAAGGGCACTATAAAATAAAGTGTTCCTCATAAAAGTATAGCTAGAAAAGTCATTCAAAATGTCTACTTTTGATTATTTAAATATTTCATCCTTCAGGGTGGGGGAGGGTGGTTATATTTTATTGGCCCTCCTAATGAGGTTCTAGTTTGGTTTCCTTAAAGGGATAGTTCACCCAAAAATGAAAATTTACTCACCCTTAAGTTGTTCCAAACCTGTATGAATTTCTTTCTTCTGCTGAACACAAAAGACATTTTGAAGAATGTCGGTAACCAAACAGTTGATGGACCCCATTGACTTCCACAGTATTTTTTCCCATACTATGCAAGTTAATGGGGCCCATAAACTGTTTGCTTACCCACATTCTTTAAAATATCTTTTGTGTTCAGCAGATAAAAAGAAATCCATACAGGTTTGGAACAAGTAAATGATCACAGAATTTTCATTTTTGGGTGAACTAACCCTTTAAAGGATTAGTTCACTTTTAAATAAAATAATTTACTCACCCCCATGTCATCCAAGATGTCCATGTCCTTCTTTCTTCAGTCGAAAAGAAATGAAGGTTTTTGATGAAAACATTTGTCTCCTTATAAAGGACTTCAATGGAGCCCAAACGGTTGAAGGTCAAAATGACAGTTTCAGTGCAGCTTCAAAGGGCTTTAAACGATACCAGACGAGGAATAAGGGTCTTATCTAGCAAAACGATCGGTCATTTTCGAAAAAAAAAAAAAATGTTTATGTATATGCTTTATATAAACAAATGATCACCTTCCAAATGGTTCCGCCAAAATCTCACTTTCGTATTCTTCAAAAAGCTTATGCTGTATGTCGTACGCCTTCCCTATTCAACTTACGGAAAAAATGGAACTGCCGCTGCATTCGTTCCGTAAGTTGAATAGGGAAGGCGTACGACATACAGCGTAAGCTTTTTGAAGAATACGAAAGTGAGCTTTTGGCGGAACCACTTGGAAGGCGATCATCCGATCGTTTCTCTAGATAAGACCCTTATTCCTCGTCTGGTATCGTTTGAAGCCCTTTGAAGCTGCACTGAAACTGTAATTTTGACCTTCAACTGTTTGGAGGCCATTGATGTCCACTATAAGGAGAATAATCAAAAACCTTAATTTCTTTTCGACTGAAGAAAGAAGGACATGGACATCTTGGATGACATGGGGGTGAGTAAATTATCAGGAACATTTTATTTAAAAGTGAACTAATCCTTTTAATGCTATCTGCCTATTTAGACAGTAGACAACAAGGCGGCTCATATGGCTTGAAACAGAGCTGTTATGCATTTATGCTACACCAGCACTAAGCTTAAGCTTACTGTAGCGTACCATCAGTGACACTGGTGCCTTTTCACATTCATTAGTTTTACAAGCTAATTACAAGCTCACATACCAATTAGGGTTACAGTCATAGAATACAGATGGTGTTATTGGAGATTCATTCTGTGAGATTCTCCTTAACCCTCTGGAGTCTGAGGCTGATTTGGGGCTTGGAGAAGTTTTGACATGCCCTGACATTTGTGCTTTTTTCAGTTGTTCATAAACATATAAATGACAAAAGTGTCATTACACTGTATTCAGCACAAACTAGGCTACAATAATATGTGAGGAACATGTATGTACATGTTTGTATTTTTGAAGGAATAATGTTTATGCGTGGTTATTGAAAAAACAAAAAACTTAAGTCACTGAAATAAGGCCAAAAAAAGTATATTAAATCTGTGTTCACAAGACTTTTGGGTATTGGAGGTTGTAAACTAGAGTTTTTGCTTCAGAATTATGTAAAAATTATGCTGCCTACTCCTTCATATAAAACAATATATTGATTTAGTTTTTGTAAGACACTTTTTGTCAAGAAACACAGTATGCGTGGAGGCGTGAATCTGCATGAATAATGGGCCATTTACACCTGAGAAGACAAAAGAATCACATAATAATGACCTGAAATGACTTGCATATTAATGAGGCCTTTCAGTCAGGTAGGAGGTGAAAAAAACCCTCTGTAATAATGTCTCAGCTCATCATAAACAGCAATACTGTGAAATATTATTACAATTTAAAATAATGGTATTCTATTATATTCTTTAAAATATAATGTATTTCTGTGATGCAAAGTGTCTGAACAATTATGTTACCTCTATGGCATTTCATATAGGCTTTTAGCTTAAAAACATGCACATTTGGAGAAATATTGATGGATTCTTGTATATTTATGTCAATTTTCTATACTGAGAAGTAATATTTATTGTCATCACTATGAGTGCTGGATACTGTTTTTTCAATTCATACTTGTAGCCGGAGGGCGCTCTCTGTACACCTTTAGTCCACAAATTATTCTAAAGAAGAAGAGGACATTTCAGGAATGGTGTTTTTAATTCATACTTGCAGCCGTAGGGCGCTCTCTGTACACCTTTAGTCCAAAAATTCATATAAAGAAGAAAATGAACTAGGAACTAACTGCATGTCTTCTAGAGATCCATTGCTTTAACATCCAAATAAACACTTTTCAAGACAATAAATGCACGATTGAGATGATGAATGCATGTATTGCCTCTGAATTTGCGTCTGAATAGCGCTGGCTCCGTGGGCGTGGCCGCATTAGCGGATAATGAGCTGAATCACAGACTTCTGACATGGCTCTCTTTTCATACAGATTACATAAACACAGAATGTTTGTTTTCGATTTGACTTGCATGATTTAAAACCTGACATTTCAACGTTTCTTTAGACGTAAGTGTCATTTTTTTTTTTGTCATTAGTATTCATAAGTTAGTTCATTTTCTGAGAACTATCAGTTTGGACTTCGTTCAGAGGGAGAGGAGAGATCACGCATCATGTTAGTTTTCTTTATTTTACAAAAAGCACAACATTGTGTTTTTACTCTGAGTGTACACAAATAAAAGAAGACATTCTATAGTTTCAATTGATATATTACTTATGTCTCTATGACAAGAAATGACGGAGTATTTTAAGTCTGTTTTGCTGCAATGTGAAAAAAATCCTGCAAAACGCGCCGGCGCGTTTTCAGACCTCAGGGAGTTAAGCGTCCAGTATTGGCTTAACACTGGACTTGTGATTTCAGAAAGAGTTTGTAGGTCTTGCTGTTGTTGACGTATAATTACTTTTCTTTGGAGATGTTAATTAAGGCATGAGGTGGTCTGATCTCAGCAGGAGATATTCTACAAACTGTGGTGCTATTGATGACTTGATGAAACTATAGTATTGTTAATCTCTCTCTCTCTCTCTCTCTCTCTCTCGTATTCTGGTGATATTGAATTAAACAGTCTAGATGATAAAGCCCAAGGGAGGTGTAGTATTTTTTTATTACAGTTGTTCTGTGATGAAATTTTTAGCAGTTTATGGAAAGTTATATGGGGTTAAAAATAGTGGTTTAAATTTTTGTTCCTCTACTGTTTTATTCCTTAAACTTTTTTTTTTATGTTCTCAACTAATTGGTCTTAAACCAATTAAGGAGTTTATCTAACTCCAGTCAGACATATTTCTTAAGATTTGATGATAATCAAATCTTTCTTGCATTCAAAATCAGTTCGAATGAGTGCAGAGATGACTTAAGCTGGATAATTTTTAACTTGATATGCCATCTTAAAAATGTAGCACTCATGACAGGACACAAACTAAAACTGCCAAAAACAAAAGACTGTTATTTCAGCTCAACTCAAGTAAGTTGGCTTGCAAGCAGGCATTATTGGCCACCCCATGTCCAGTCATATCCCATCATGCCTCGCTCCTGACAGCTCTATTACCCATTAACCTGTAGAAGTTAGGTGAGCTTAGAATGGGGAATTTTCTGCTGCTCTAGTATCAAATACACACTCATCCACACAAACGGGCCGAGACACATGCTGAATGACACGCATCGCTGCCTAAAAACCCCATTTCATTCTTGTGCCCTGTGGATTGAACACAGGCTTGATCTAGGACAGAGAAGCCATTTCAGCTCCAGCGTCTTTCTGTTGTTTAATCTCTGTACTGAGATGATCAAAGTCCAAACTGTTCTTTTCGAATGCTGTGCGGCTGTGTCTATGAACGCTTTGATTTTCAGGCTGCCTGTATTACTGGGTATTATAGAGTGTTTCGAAGAACACCACGAATCTGATCATTGTCCCATCATTTCATGCCGAGAGACTCTTTTGCAGTCTGCAGATTGGTAAAACAACCACCTGAACCCATGAAAGTGAGGACTTACAGAAGTGGCTCACACACGTGGAAAGAAGTGCGTGTATCTTTAGCTGACTTTTGTTACGATGAAGATTTATGCTGGTATTTCAAAGTTATTGCAGCATTAAAGTGATAAAGAAGCATGCATGTATGATGAAAGATGCAGATGTGTTTGATCTTTAAAGGGTTAGTTCACCCAAAAAAAATTCAATTAATTACTCACCCTAATGTTGTTCCAAACCCATAAGACCTTCGTTCATCTTCGGAACAAGATATTTTTGATGAAATCCATGACCTTTCTGGCCTCCAATAGACTGCAAAGTTATTACAACTTTTAAAACCCAGAAAGGTAGTAAAGACATCATTAAAATAGTCAGTCCATATGACTACAGTGTTATAAAGCGACGAGAATACTTTTTGTGCACAAAAATAACAATTTCTTCTCTTCCATGTCAGTCTCATACGCTGTTCACGTTGTAAACAGCACAGTGCTTGTGTTCTACGTCAGAATGCCAGCTCAGTATTGGCTGACACATGCGTGTGATACTGATGCAGGAGCTGGCCAATAATGAGCCGGCTTTCTGACGTAGAACACCGTTTACAAAGTGAACAGTGTATGAGAAGAAATTGTTGAATAAAGTCATTATTTTTGTTTGTTGTGCACAAAAAGTATTCTCGTCGCTTCATAACTTAAAGGTTGAACCACTGCAGTCACATGGACTATTTAAACAATGTCTTTACTACCTTTCTGGGTCTTGAAAGTGGTAATAATTTTGCAGTCTATCGGAGGTCAGAAAGCTCTCAAAAATACCTTAATTGTGTTCCAAAGATGAACGAAGGTCTTAACGCATTTGAAATGACATGATGGTGAGTAATTAATGTCAGAATTTTCATTTTTAGGTGAACTAACCCTTTAATGATTGTGTTCCGTCTATTTTTTCGCAGCTTATTGCACTTAAACGGTCAAATACACACATGTACGCAATCAATTATATTGCACAACCCTACAACCACAAAATAAAGTATGCATCAAGACAGTGCAAATAATTTAACGTGATAATTGGATATTTTGATTAGGGATGCACATTAACTCTATTAGTGCACTCTTTAATATCTGTGTATCTGTAATCTTGATATGTCAATGAATTGTCATATATGATTGTATCAGCACAGCTCTAATTTTGGCGTCTTTGAAGCAGTTTTGGCCCCTCTGCTGTGTGCGAAACTGCTGATGGTGGTGTGTGTGAATGTGGCACGTGAGATGCTGTGTTGCATGTCGTGGGGCGTCGGACGCTTGATGGATGGAGGCTGCATTAGCTGCACTTTTCTCTGCTGTCTGCAGCTGCAGAGTCCAGATGTACCTCGCAGTCTCTTCACGCATGTCCTAAAGCACTAAAGAATCACCTGCTCTTCGGCCAGCCAATTAACCCCCTCTAAATAATAACATCCCCTGCACACAAACACACCACTAAAACACACATTACACTTTTTAACATCTGCCATCTTTGTGCATCATTACTTTACTGTTACTGCCGATACTGCTCTGAACCGGAAACGAAGACAATCCCCACTCTCTGACTCATCTATGCCTCAATCAGTGACTCTCAATGCTTGCCGTGGCGGAAATGGTCAATATGTTTAGTGTTGTGCAGGCCTGTGCCTGTGATGCAGGAAAATAAACTCAAGACACACAGTCTAGTGGCTGTAACCACCCACGCTTTCACTTATTATTGAATACATACTCTACAAGTACACGGCTCCGATCGCCACCCTTATGATAAAAGAACAGCTCAACAAGATGAGGGCCTGTTAAAACATCATCTAAACGAGATGCACTTACTGTGATTGACTGATGTAGATTCAGCACAGCATCAATCTTGGAAAATGCTGTCTTTTTTTTTTAAGCAATCTATGTCCTCCATAACATCCTGTGTGTAATTTATCTAATGTTTAAGATGTTTGATGATGTTGTTTGGGTATGTTAAAGGAGTTAAATGCAACATTAGGCCCTGCTTTATCTAAAAGCACTTTTTTTTTTTTTTTCTTTCTTTTTTTTTGTCATAGGTGACTGAATATCTGAATGGCCAGGAATCTGCCAAGAGCGCCAGGGTAAGATCATCTGCAATTTTAAACTCTTATCCTCTTTAATTCTTTCCTCTTTATTACACTACTCTTAATTCTGATTGGTCAATCCCAGCATTTTGCAGTTCTGGCTCACATAGCCAGCTTTGTTACCTGTAGCATTACCTGTAACTGCAGCATGGTGCACAACAAACACGGTCTTCTGGCTTAAACATTGCTCCATATGACAGGCTGATGGCTGTTTAACAAGATTCAAGCAGAAGAGAGAACCATGCCAACCCAAGAGCTTGATGATGATGTCCCTGCTAACGACGGCACTAATTATCATAGACATTAATTAGCTGTGATTCTCTCTGAGTTAACAGCCTCACACACATCGACCACAGAAATGGAGAAAAAAAAAAGATAAAAGCCTCTGTATGACATACAAAATGATTTCCCATCTTCGCTAAGAATCTCTGAAGCCGAAACCATTCGCCATCACGTAAATGAAACGTTTCGCTGGTTTATGTTTCAAAACCGATGTGAAATTGAAGGGCTGCGATGAATTTTGTTGAATGTAAAGCATTCACGCGTGACTAGATGTGAAGGGACTGGAGTTAAAGAGGACCGTAAACGACCGTTCGCCTCATTATTATTGAGGTGTTATAATGTTACAGACCACCTCGTGTTTTAATGATCCTGTCTACACGCTGACCATCTGCGCCTCAGTCTCACAGATACATGGGCAGAAATGCTTATCAGGATTTAATGATGGTGAATCAGTGCTGTCAAATGACTTGAAGCCTCATTTTGCTGCTTATTAATGTTTCATTGAAGTTATTTAGAATTTAAGGTGGGTTTCAAATATTTATGTTCCCTTTCAACACAATTCCTTTGCCCTACGTGTCTATTGGTATAGAAGAAGCCCATCCAAAAACGGCAAAGAACTGTTGATCTGAGGATTTGTCTTCATTATGGTCTACAATGCTTTCAATATGCGGTCAATAAAATTTTCGTATATGCACGATTGCACATACAATGTGAATTTAATACTAATTTGTCAACTTCATCGAAGCCACAATGAAAGCATCTAAACCACATTTAAAATCTGAATTAAACTGCATATGTAATAAATAGTTTTCAGTACTGAGTATTTCAATTCCACACTGACATGTATGGTTAGATATATATTTTAATTCGTGTTTCGGGAAAAAAATTAATTTTGCCTTTTATTTGCAGCTCAACATTTGGCGTTATGGAGATTTCCGTGATGACGACGCAGATGAGTTTGGGTATCGCCGCTAAGTCGTTGTTCCAAAGACCCTGTGGAAGATGGGATGCATTCGCAGAGAACACAAAACACAAAAGTCATGGGAAAAAACTGAAAACATCAGAATGCTCCTTTTTTTTTTTTTTTACGTTGAACATTTGCCTCTGTCTTTATTTTTCTTTTTTTTACACTCTGTGCATATCCTCTCTTCTGCCCAAGGACTTTGTTTCTTATCATTTTCTATTTTTTTTTTTTTTTAAAGCAAGTAGGCTACAGACAATCCACCTGTAGCTGCTTTAAATAGGACCAACGTATTTACCTAAATCTTAAATTTTGACATGATAGCCAATCATCTTTTCCATGTACATTTTTAGCCAATCACCAGCTGTCAAACCCCATCATAGCAAACCTGATCTGCCCAATCAGATTTCTATATTTTGGGGCAAGATTTTTAAAGAAATGAGGGGGATGCACAGAGCAACCATGAACTCAAAAGCTTGCTGAGAAAATGCCTACTTAATCATGAGATTCTATATTTCAGTATATATATGGATATTTTGAAGTTAGATCAAAGCTAACCAAGTGAACTTACTGAACGTATTTTTGTCTCTATCTGATGTGATCTGAGTGTTCGGTGACATTTCTGGGCATTTGTGTAGGACGTGTTTTCTTTCTCTGTGGCAAAAGAACCGCTGCCAGCACCTTTACAAGCATCTCTGGGCCTCCCCTGTGAGGTTTACTCAACAGTCATCGTTTCTTCTCTTCCTGCTATTGCCCGCCATACAGAAACAGTGTTTAAATTTGTTTCTTTCTGAAGTAGACCCTGTCATTGTATTTAAATCTGATAAATAAAAATGAGCAAAGTGCCTTGTTGTCTGACTGATTTTGAGGGATGGGGTGATGGTGGTGGCGAGTTCCTTTCTTTGACTATTTACAGCATAGTTTGGTGTAATTTGAGGCACATCAAAAACATAAAACACTATAGTGAATATACTATGCTACAATGGCAAAACATAGTAACTACAACAATGCTGAAACAGTAGGGCTGGACGATTAATCAATCGTCCGGTCGGACTCACCGCAGGTAACTCAATCTGCAGTTGTTACTCCTGTCTCCTGACAAAAACATTGCATGCGGCGCCTGTGGAGTGTGGAAAGTTACTGGAATGCGCAACCGTGCGTCTCTCACAAGGAACGTCATGGCAGTGATTGACAAGCCAGAGGGCCAATCATTTACGCGATGATCGCGTAAACGATTGGCTGATGTTTTTAAGGCCCTACCTCGTGCACAGATGATGTATATTAATATTATTCCTTTCAGTGCACCTAATAAATAGTCTTTTATCAGTTAGTAAAGACAGTTTCAAGTAATATTGCAAAACTGTAAAACAAAACATCCTCTTTAGCACCTTTAACTTGATGTTTTCATATTGAAATAACGTGTTTCAATCAAGTAAACCCAACCAGGACTCAATCAAACAGGATTTTCACTTCCTATCATGCTTTGCAAAGGGGCTGAACTAGGAGTGTAAATGTTGAAATAAAGTGTTATTTTAAGTAGTTTTTAGGAAGATGAGAAAATGGACAAGAAGAATTAATTGTAAATATCAATGTATATGAAAACAATTTATTATATTATTTATTTTCCAAAACATTGCAAATTAGTTGGGCTGACACTATTAAATTAAGCTGTGCCCAACCATAGTAAATAAGTTGAATCAACCTTAATAAATTAAGTTGACCCAACGTAAGTACATTAAATTGGAATAAAACAATTGCATGATGCTGAAATAAAGCAACTTAATCATGTGGAAATCCTTTCCATGATTTTTTTTATGTTCGTTCAAAGAGTTATTTTTTTGAGTGAAGTTTGGACATTCAAGCAATTTTAGACGATTGGATGTATATCATTTCGAGCTACCGTGCTCACGCAGCTGCATTGTGGCACGAACACTCATACAAACAGTAGCTGCGCAAAACATGAAGATCGAGAGAGGAGCGCCGAAACTAGTTGTCAGCGTTGTCCTGTGATTTATCACTAAAGTAGCTTAGAAACTCAAAACCTAAAGCATATATTTTTCTACTTTTGAACTGTTTACAACCCCCACAGCTTCACAATTAATAGAGAGATTGTAGGACTAATTCACATACGCAATCGCGCTCTTTACATACTGGTACTGTGCTAATTTATCTTTATCTGATTTAGGCTACAACGAGCAGAAATCTGTAAGAAATGTTAAGAACCATAGATAAAATAAATAACTGCTGAAAGTGAGCTATGTCAGATTACTCTTTCAATAGGAAAAAATATCCCACCTTTAATAATCTTATTTACAATACAAACCTTGTCAGGTAACTATGAGGGCAAAAAAAAACAAAAAACAAAAAAATAATAATAATCATTCATTAATCGTAATCGGGGTAAAATGTTCAATTAATCGCGGTTTTGATTTTAGGCCATAATCGTCCAGCCCTATGAAACAGAGAAAAATAGTTTCTGATACTTTGAATGATTTGATATTAATTCCCCTGAAGAGGATATGTTTCATTTGATATTACAGTCCCCCTGTATTCTTTTAAAACTGATCTTTGATCAAAATGACATTTAAACGTTTTCTGACATTCTACACAATGCCATGACGTATTTCTATGCTTCGCAGCATAATTAATGATATGGTAAAGACCGCACCACACGTTGACTGGATTAGTAACAAAATATTTGTGACATATATTTGAGACTCTTTTGTTCAATGCAGTTTTATGGAGAAAATACAGAGCACTGGTGTTGACTTAGGGCTGGGCGATATATCGCATGTGATTGTCACGCGCATTTTGTCAGTAAAGCCGGTTCCCTGATTACCGCTAAATCGCCATCACCTGCTTTCAAATGGAGCGCCATTTAACAGACAGAGCCGTAGATCAATGACAAGCCACGCAATATCGCGTTCATTATCGAAGGCGAGTCATCTGCGATATGAACGCGATATTGCGTGGCTTGTCAGTGAACTACAGCTCTGTCTATTAAATGGCGCTCCATTTGAAAGCAGGTGATGGCGATTTAGCGGTAATCAGGGAACTGGCTTTACTTTCAAAATGTGCGTGACAATCTCATGCGATATATCCCCCATCCCTATGTTGACTTATGAATTTGAACATGGTCTGTCTTGAAGCATATCAAAAACACCACACATTTTAAAAACATAATTTTAAAATGTAAATTATTCCTGTGATGGCCATTTTCAGTATTACTATCAATATTGAAAACAGTTGTTCAGCTTAATATTTGTGGAAAGAAGCATTTACAGATTTTTTTTTTTTTTTCTGAATTTTTTATAAAAATTGAAAAGAACAATGAATTTGAAATGGAAATATTTTATAACATTATAATGTCTTGATGAATATAAGTATTTTCTTCAACTAAAAAAAAAAAAAAAAACACCAACCACAAACTTTGAAACGGTAGTGTATTAAAATGTAGCAACAACATGTTTTAAAGTTAAATTTGTGCATTTTCAAAATAGGAAGTGTATGAAGTGTAAGATCAATTAATTTCTCATGAGTCCCAATGTTTCTCCCTCAATGTTTTTTTTTTTTTTTTTTCCCAGACAAACTGAGACTCTTAAAAATGTTGACCTATTGTTTTAACCACAGTTGGTTTCAAAAGAGTAAAACTTCCACCCAGTATGAAGCGTTGGGTCTCTTGCTGAAACTGCAGTAGATGAGTTGAGACTCACTTGAGAACTAGCCTGCATTTGAGGCTTTAGCTGAATGGCCCTCATCTCTGCTGACAACATCATTGCATCTGTTCTCCACTGCCCTAATGAACCATGAGCACCCTGGTTTTGCCCAGTGCAACTCAGGGTATTTATTAGCTCTGTGAGAAAGGGCTTTTATATGAGATTATGGTATAATGTAGTTCTCTAATGTTAGTTTATGACTTTTAGAACAGGGATTCGGTCCAGATTTCTGCCTCATTGCTGCACTGATGTGCTGTTTCAGCTTTATTATATCCCTTTATTAAGTCAAAACACTGGAAATAACTCATGTTTAGGTTGAGATCTAACTTTACAGTCATATACACACATTTTTTGGAAGGACGTCACGTCCTTTTCTTGTCAAATAAAGACAGACCTTGTCTCCATTTTAAATCTCCTCTCCTCAGTGAATCTAGTAATGTTCGGCTTGATTAGCTCAATTCTTTGACCTCCCTAAACCTTATGTTAAATAATTTAAGGTCTCAAACCTGTATATATATTCACTCAAATTGAGAAATATGTCACTAGACATTCTGCAGTACGTGGTGCTTTAACAGAAGACGAGGTGTAATTGTTCAGATTAACATTAAGTAGGTGAAGTCATGGTGCAGCAGGTAGTGTTGTGGCGAACACACAGATGATTCAGATTCACATTCAAATCCACATTGTGTCCCAGTGCCCTTTTTCTTGCATTCAATTTAATTTCCCCACTTCACTATACCATTATTAAAAGATACAAAAAAAACTTTCAAAATAATCTTTATGATGCTGCTTGAAACTTGAAAAAAAAAAAATATATATATATATATTTATATATATATATTTATATAAAAATATATATATATATTTTTAAACTTTAAAAGACATCTTGGCTAATCAAGAGTTTTTCCTCTAATTTGGATAGTGTATTAATTAGGATGAATCAGTATTATTTCTACTCTTCAAAACATTGATTGATTGAGTTAATGTTTGGTGTTTTAAATGTTCATTTTACCTTAAGATGCCCAGAATGTTTTAGCAGTAGCAGATATTTCGCCCCTGTCCTTCCATGTTTCTCCTCTCGCCCTCACATCTGTCAGTCCTCAGGGGGGGAACACCCTGCTGCTGTTTTAACCTGTCTTTCATCATGGAATATGAACTATATTAGTGTCTCCATAGTACACCTGCAATATATACAGTGTTCTGAGACTTTTTTTTAATGTGTTTAAAATATTTAACAAAATTAGCGCAGCATCCATTTTTTCCATCATAATTTGGCTAGCGTTACATTATATGATCATGCTCTTATTCAGCAAATGCATTTAAATCATTCAAGCACCACAAGACAAACGAGAATGCGTTGTCGTGACACACACACGGCTCGTGTACACGGAAAGATGCACGCCACTATCAAGTTCTCTTTCATGCTTGAACAAACAACACACAATTATGCCAAAATGCCTGTTTTGTCGAGTATCCTCATAAGAGTAGTCTTAAAGTTCCCCTGAAATCAAAATTTAAGTTTTTTAGCTTTTAGTACGAATATGTTAGCCTTAATGTTATGAATAAGCTGGTGTGGTTCAAAACAATGACAAAATTCACATTTAGGATATATAAGCATTCAAAACGTACAGTCTCTCACTTCTGCTAAAATGGATCACGGATTTTCATGACATCACATCGTCAAATCTTTAGTCCAATCAAATGCTCTCTAGAAGTCCCGCCCCCTTCTACACTATGAACAGACACTGAAGCTAAGGCTGAAATCGGTCATTTGCTTACAGATTTTCTAGTTTCTACATGGTGAACGGCACATCGGACCCATTTGAATTCTGCACAGAATGCTCTATATCAGTGGTTCCCAAACTTTTTAGCTTGGAGTACCCCCTGAAGGTATGACCATCCTTCTGCATACCCCCTCTCTTCCACTTCGACTGCAGTCACACCTTTACCATTAAGGGACAATATTTGCCCCCTAAATTGATTTTCCAGTGCTTTTTTTTTTTTTTTTACCTTTATCAATAACTTTATAAAATAATTAATGTTTTTAAATAAAAATATGTTCAATAGAGAAATATGCAATGATAACAAAACTAAGTAAAACTTTTAAATATTAAACTAAAACCGCCAGTAGGTGGCAGCAAGTCACTGTTTTTATGAGTGAGTCATCGAGTCATTCATTCAGTAACGAAAAAAGTGGCTGTGAATGAATGAATCAATGAATCACTGACTCTCACGAATCGTTCAAAGCCCCAGAATTGTTCGTGAAACACAGACGTGTTGTAGTTCTGCTGTGGTTTTCGTTAGAACTATTATTTCATTGCAAAATAGAGTAAATACTGACAGTACTGTACGTTTTATTTTTTGACCTGTTGTATAATAATGTCAAGTTTGCAGTCATGTGGATATTTGGGTACAATCGTTCGTTATCATCATTAAACACAATAACTCACACAAGGTATGTTTTTGTATCGGAGAAAGTTTGAGTCTTAAATCGAAATGAATCCATTATCTGTGTCTATATTTGTTCTTCATGCGAGTAAGTGCTAAATCCCCACTTTTACAAAGGTGCACTGTCGTGAATGACAGTAATTTAGCGCGATTTAAGGCAGCAGATTCTGCATGCAATCATATGCATGCTGCTTGTGTGGATACAGTCATTTTTGACTGCAAATGATGAGGTAATTTGATTAAATGTACTGGATTTACGACATTTTGGCAGTTAGAAATACATGCTTGATTTTAATATTATTTTAAGGTAGAATTAAATGACTACTAGACTAGACTACTCAGCATTTTGTTCACGTACCCCCTTTTGTCACCTCACGTACCCCCAGGGGTATGCGTACCCCAGTTTGGGAACCACTGCTCTATATTAAAGCGATATAAAGGACATTATGAGGATAAACGGTTAGAGATTAGAAGGAAACTGAGGTTTTACAGAGTCTAACAGCTCTGGCCAAGCTGTAACATAAACTAAACGCTATTGGCTATTTTAAAAAAATTCTCCTTATAGTGGACTTCAATGGCCTCCAGACGGTTGAAGGTCAAAATTAGTTTCAGTGCAGCTTCAAAGAGCTTTAAACAATACCAGACGAGGAATAAGAGTCTTATCTAGTGAAACGATCAGTCATTTTCAAAAAAAAAAAAAAAAAAAATACACATGTATATGGTTTATAACACAAATGATCGCCTTACAAGTGCTGCTGCCATGCCGCCTTCCATATTCTTCAAAAAGCTTACGCTCTATGTCCTACGCCTTCCCTTACAGAAAAAAAAAACGTTTGTTCCGTAAGTTGAATAGGAAAGGCATAGGACATACACACTGAAACTGTAATTTTGACCTTCAGCCGTTTGGAGGCCATTGAAGTCCACTATAAGGAGAATAATCCTGTAATGTTTTCATCAAAAACCTTAATTTCTTTTCGACTGAAGAAAGAAGGACATGAACATCTTGGATGACATGGGGGTGAGTAAATTTACATAAAATTTTTATTTCAAAGTGGACTAATCCTTTAAAAGAAGAGTTCACCCCAAAAAAAGTGTCATCATTTAATCAATATGTGACTAATGACTTGTTGTATGGCTTCAGAAGAGTTGGGATATAGCGCACAAGTATGGACTACTTTTGTGGTTCTTTTTTGAAGCTTGAAATCTTCAGTCCTCATTGCAACTGCAATGAAAACAGTGACCAGCATAGTACTTCAAAATCCTCCTTTTGTGCTCTAAAGAAAGTCATACAGCTTTGGAACGATATAAGGGTGAGTGAAAGATGCCAATTTTCATTCGAGTTAACTATCCCTTTAAATGAACACATGGTCAGTTTCTTAACACTTTCACTTATACAACATGACAAACACTTCTACTGACAAGATGCAATGAACAGAGATGCACTTTGAATTTCTGTGCAGACTGCATTGAAATAGTCTCTTCTTTTGTTCAGTGCTTTTATGCTTTGTTTTTGTTTTTTAATGTTTAAATTGAAATGCAATGATTATGTGCTCTTCACACTCAAGTTTTAAAAACTAGCTAAAAACCAGAGGTCAGGATTTGTTTTTTGTTTTGTTTTTCCATCAAATTGTATTCTGGCAGATCAGCACAGTTGCTCAGCTGCATTTCTTTGACACCAGCCAAAAGAGCAGAAAAACAGCATAAATTCAAGAAATGGATGTACAACCATGAACTTGAGGTGCAGTGAGAATCTCAATGTTTTTTTCTACATTGGTCTG
Source organism: Megalobrama amblycephala (assembly GCF_018812025.1). NCBI lineage: Eukaryota > Metazoa > Chordata > Actinopteri > Cypriniformes > Xenocyprididae > Megalobrama > Megalobrama amblycephala. The sequence goes on along the minus strand of NC_063057.1, from coordinate 16,784,249 downwards.
AGTTGTGTTGTGTTACAGATTTTTATTTCTGACTGTTAAAAACTATGGCTGACATTATTATTAGATTTACATCAAATTCCATCCAGTCTTGAGAAATCAAAATGTAACTAATAATATTAAATTATTTAATTGTCAGTAGCAGCAAACTCTGATCCCTGACTCAATCTCTCGGGGCAGTGCAAGTTGCTCTTATGAGCCGGCTTCCTCTCTCAGAGGCTTACGTGTCTTCTGCATGTCTTAGTGACCTCCAGATGCTCAGGAGAGGTCTGTGTGAGAGCCAAGAGCGAGAGAGGGAAAATCGTGTGGTCTTGTTGGGTAGAGGGCACCTCTAATGGAGGCAGTGTAAGAGGATTTCTGCCTCCGACAGCCACGTGCCTCACACTGCGAGGCAGATTGGACAGCACGAGGAGTCCAGAATAACTGTTTATCCTCGCTCATCATTCCATTAGATCACCATGGCAGCCAGAGGATGAAAAAAAGAGCCTGGATAAACTCATGAAATGATCAAGGGCGTATATTCACATCATATGTGAATTTAATTACTGCGAACATTAATGTCAGTTGAATCATGCTGGATTCTCATTAGCAGAGCTCCACGGAGATAAATGACAAAGAGTGTAATTGTCTTTTGAGTGTCAGTGAGATTCACTCTCATCCTCTTGATGAAAGATATATGCCCACTAACCTGAGAGAACAGGATATGTTTCAAACACAGGTGAGATGTCTACCTAGAAAATTTCCAACGCAAATGTCTGGGGGGGGGGGTACTTTATTTTACAGTGTCCTTGTTGCACATTACATGTAGTAATGATGGTAAATTATGCATAATTACATGCAATAAACCCTACATTAAACCTCATTCCTAGCCCTATAGTAAGATGTTAATTAATATTACTAATTACATAATTGTGCGTAACCATACAATTTTTATTATTATTGTTAAGGCCCGTTAACACCAAGAATGATAACTATAAACTATAACAATAACTATTGTTCTGTTTATTCTGCAGTTTTGTCGTCTGCCGCTTTAAATGCTCAAGCTCTTTAAAGCAAGATAGATTCTGATAGGCCGTCAAAATTTTTAATGTTCGTCAGCTGGAAAAAAAAATCTTTCTGAAAGTGATTTCAACGATATTGTTATTGGACTCTGCTATTCTTTAATATTTAGAATGATTTTTAGAAATGTATCTTTATCATTGTAGTTATTGTCCTTGGTATGAACGGCCTTTAATCTGCGTACATATGCACCAGATGTACGTTTATACGATTTGAAGTTAAAAATACTTCAACTTTTGATCTACGTCAGCTTTAAATAATGGACCAATCAGATGACTCTGGGGGTGGGATAAATATTTCAAGGTTACTGAATTATTGTACACTAGCGTTCAAAAGTTTGGGAGCAGGAGGTATATTAGACTGATTTCTGAAGGATCATGTGACACTGAAGACTGGAGTAATGATGCTGAAAATTCAGCTTTGCCATCACAGGAATAAATTACATTATAAAATATATTGAAATAGAAAATGTCTTTTAAATCATAATAATATTTCAGATTTTTTCTGCTTTTACTGTATTTTTGATCAAATAAATACAGCCTTGGTGAGCATAAGAGACTTATTTCAAAAACATAAAAAAATCTTACCGACTTACCCAAACTTTTAGTGTATCTGTTACTATGTAGAGCAATTTGATTGTCACTTCGCTTTGTGTTACTAACACCGAGTGAGCCTCTATCTCAGAAGACTTGTCAGATAGAACTCTAATCTCTCACCGTCATGAGAGGAAGGAAACGAAGTTATCTGGCCTGGTATAATAGCGTCGTCTCATTTCTTTAAGCGTTAGTTGCTGTCATGAATAGCAGGAAAACAAGTGCTGGAGGTGACATGGCACCTCTCTAAAATGATCAGATTAAGTGTTCACAGTTGTGCTAACAGGAGAAGAGGGTGTCTCCGTAGCAACGCAGCGCAGTGGGATGCACATGTGAACCTCTGGTTTCTGTTGCTACGGTAACATCAGGTGATTCTATAATTATCCTTCTTGTACTAGTGATCTCAGTTGCCACGCCCTTTTGGCCGGCTCTTGATAACACCTGACACCCCAAAATTCTCAGAGTCTCTCTCTAAACCAGTGATTCCCAATTAGAGACTGACATACCACAGAAGGTACTTCAGCAGATTCCAGGGTACTTAGAAGTATTTCAATTTTGATTTGTTAAACCTATTAAAAAGAAAATAAAATAAAAATATTATAAATCAAAATAACTTTTTAAAATAAACATTAAAATATGATTCATTTCACAATTAGTGTAATTCCATGATTTTTTTTTTTTTTTTTTAAAGCAAAAAAAAGTTTTCTTTGACAGTTTTTAAGTTAAAGTTGAAAACTAACATTAATCATTAATCAGTGAATAATATTAGTCATGATGCTGAATAATATCCACTATAATATAGGCTTAAAGCAACATGGTTTGGTGTTGATGAAAGTGTATTTTATTTTTATGGGGCTGTGCGAGTACAAAAGACAAAAACTGTAAGGAAAACGTTGATCTAAACACACACTGATCAGTATTCTTAGTCTGTGGAGACTTTTACTTTTCTGTATTTATGCGAGTGATGGCGGTTTCCAGTTTAATATCTGTCGCTGCTCACTGATAACGCATCAGAGCATCAAATTAAACTGATCCACTTTTGTGTTTATCCACACGTCTTCTGACTGCAGGCCCTGATTAATAACTTGAGGGATGGAGGGAGGAAAGAATCAATGGAGCCTTGGTTTATTCTTTTTAACATCCACCCTACAACAAAAAAACAACACTGCGGAAAAAATGCACTTTCATCATTTCCCACTTAACATCCAATCATCCAAAAAACTGACAAATAAAGATAGACCATCTTTATCTATCTTCTCCTAACCTCATGCATGTAGAGGAGAACAAAGATTATTCTTATGCTGAATAACTGTAATATCAGCACATTGCTTTCACAGTGTATGTGAATATATATCCAATGATTTCTGAAGAATTGTGACACTGAAGACTGGAGTAATGGCTGTTTTGCCATCACAGGAATAAATTGCATTTTAAAATATATTAAAAAAACGAATAAAATAAAAAAATCCTCAATTGAAATTTACCTGTGTCGAGTAACCGGCAAACTACCAGAAGAGGTGCATTCCACAGAAGAGAATCCATGAACAGCATTATTAGACCATTTTCTAAGGCCACATGTTGTATTAAAACCATTTAAAAATCATATAATATCATAGTGCTATTGTGAATTCACAAAGGCAGTGATTCAATTAAATAAATATATCCCCTGAGCGGCTCCGTTCACACATGCTGCTCCACATGAACTGTTATCTTTTATGTGTGGAGCGCGTCTCAAACTCCATATCTGCATTTGCTGCGAGTTTTGGTTGCTTATAACGTTCATCTGCGAATGCAATGTGCGCCATTTCATCAGATTTGTAACGTAAATCATTTATAAACCTATGCCAGCACAGGAGAATACATCAATATGTTTCTAAAAATGCGAACTGTTCATCGTGATTTCAAAATAAAAGTTTCAACCCTTGCATGTTTTAATGTCCACATATTCTTGTTGTGTTAACTTGATCTTTATAAGTGGCCAAATAATAAAGATTAAGTTAACATTTGAATTAAATGTCGTTTGGCCAAAATTAAACAAGAATTCAACTTTTCGGCAATTTGATCATGCTGTAAAGTGGGACAACAACAATCACCAGGCCACCAGGCCAATCACCACGCCCTCTGCAGGCATTTGTTATAATACATAGTATACATAAGTTGATGTATATTATATTATGTATTTTAACAGTGTTATAAACAGTGCTATAAAACCATATGATTGCTTGTGTTGTACTTTATTTGAACCAAAAATGATTGTATAATTCTTATTATATATGTATTTTAAAGGTGCCATCGAACGTTTTCTTACAAGATGTAATATAAGTCTAAGGTGTCCCCTGAATGTGTCTGTGAAGTTTCAGCTCAAAATACCCCATAGATTTTTTTTTTATTAATTTTTTTAACTGCCTATTTTGGGGCATCATTAAATATGAGCCGATTTATGCTGTGCGGCCCCTTTAAATCCCGTGCTCTCCTGTCAGTTATTATTGCTCCATCTGCCATTTTTCGCTATTGTTCTTGCTTGCTTACCTAGTCTGATGATTCAGCTGTGCACATACAGACGTTAATACTGCCTGCCCTTGTCTAATGCCTTTCATAATGTTGGGAACATGGGCTGGCATATGCAAATATTGGGGGCGTATACCCCGACTGTTACGTAACAGTCGGTGTTATGTTGAGATTCACCTGTTCTTCTGAGGTCTTTTAAACAAATGAGATTTATATAAGAAGGAGGAAACAATGGAGTTTGAGATTCACTGTATGTCATTTCCATGTACTGAACTCTTGTTATTTAACTATGCCAAGATACATTCAATTTTTCATTCGAGGGCACCTTTAAGTCATTTTTAAAGGCTATTGTTTGCTTAGATCTATTTTTATTACCACAAAAAATATCTGATTACCCGATTAATCATCAAAATAATCGATTACTCGATTAATCGTTAGTGACAGCCCTATTTCAAAGAAAACATTTCTTTTAAATTCTATTAAAAAATATTTCTCACAATATTACTGTTTTTACTGTATTTTTGATCAAATGTAGCCTTGGAGAGCATAAGAGCCTTTGGGGTGTACGTTACGGTTTTATTTACAATAAATTATTAAAATACACATAATATTACATTAATATCTGTCAAACCACTCCAGTGAACGCTGGGTGGTCAGAGAATTTATAGGGAATTGTACCTGTTTTTTCTTTTTTTCTCAGCCCATCATTATCGCACTCATGTAATCAGGAAGCTAGTAATCACCTAAAAGAGGAGATGACCGTTGTTGTTGACCAGGTTTATTTCTGCTGTTTGTGACATTAAATCTGTCGCTCGGACTGCCCCTTGCCATTTGTTGCGCATATATTAGCCTTTATGTGATTGACTGATTTATTTCATTATTTCTTATAATCTCCTAAAACTGCCTGTAGGTTGGCTGAATAGAAATTACTCTGTGGAGCATATCTAATTGCCCTAATTAGCATATGCAGATGAGCCTGTTATCTTGTGTACAGAGTGTTGCTTATGGTAAACACAGGACTAATCACTTTAACGAATTTAGCTGTTTAAATGCTGGTAATTGTGCATTGTTTAAACAGATGGGTTCCGTTTTCGCAAGCATTCAGACAGGAAGTGTTGGAATGAGTGCTCTCCAATCAGCTTCCCTTTCTTCTCATCCTCATCATTGACACACAGGGTAGCCCTCTAATTACCCTGCTTTAAACGAGCCGTATCCCCTTCCGAAAGAATACACGTAAATGAACTCTTCATGTCTTCCACAGATGTGTTAAAAGACTAAGGGTACACTGCATGACTGACTGACTCATAACCCTGCACACCTTTTCTCATTTGATGACATGTTGGTGCTTTTTACACAACTAAGCAAAAGTAACCTTAAAATCCTCTTTCAAATATGAAAAGTCTCAAGTTTTGGTATTGTTTTGTGTGCTTTAAGAGCCCATGAAATCAAAAGTGACCATTCTTATTTTTTTATGGAATATTGCAGTATTTATTACAAATGATTTATCCGTGCACATCATTTATTTTAATTCACGTGCCCTTATAATCTTTAATCAAAATAACTTTGAATCCCTCTAGCAACGACATCTCTTGACTCGCGCGAGGACGGGAAAACCTGTCACTCACATGACGTGACATAGGACACCACAACCATTCAATCAATCCCCAATGAACAAAATCAAGTAACACCCGTTTTACTCAGCTATACGGGAAGAAAAGACGATCACAACTTCTGTTTGATGCCGACTTGAATGGTTCCGTTCCTGTATTATCTTCCCAAGGTCATCAGGAGTTTTTTTAGGCCACTTTGAGACATTTGGACACCTGTTTATCTCTGTTCATTCATCCACATCCCTGCGTTCATGTCACATATCAGCAGATTCCATTATAAAACTGGACTTTCAAAAGAAGCAATAGACCTTGACGGATTCGGTCCTCTATTGAGAGTCAAAGACACACATGCACATATGGTTGTCATGTGACATGTTCATCAGAGGTGGTGCAAAATCTTTGTTCAAGGGTCATTCATTATGTGTGGAGGGACACCAGCAGCAAGTGCTCTAGCCCAAGGCATGATTTTGGCACAAGAACAACAACAAAAAAAGGCTACTAACTTGCATGTTTGTGAGTACGTGCCAGTTGTTACACCAAAGGTTCCACGATTTCGTCATGTCTCCGGAGAGCACTCGGGTTATGGATACACCTACACCGTGACTGCCTCTGCGGGGAAAAAAAGTTTATGTAACAAGAAGGAAATTCATGTAATCTTAACTGTAAGATGGAATCAGCGTGGGCAACTCTGGATGTGGAACCTGAAGTGGGTAACCCCAAATAAATATAGAAGGCACCACTGCTGTGCTATTTGTTGAACATAAAGTGGAGCTGACAAAATTCCCATCATACTCTCTTTCCCCAGTCCTTTCCTGAACAACAGTGTTGAGAATTGCAAACGGTTTTCTTCTGTGAGAACTTGAGGGGTTCCTGTTACATCAATATTTAATATGAAGATTCCTTCTCTACTCCTACTTCTCCATCTCTCGAGGGCTCAAAAAGCACCATCCTCAAAATACTGCCCTATAGTAAAGAACTGAAGTTAAAAAATATGTCTAGAACCTGTCCTGGAGGCCTCTCTCCACTGCAAATTTGAGATGTTACCCAATTCAGGTCTTGTAGTCTCGACTAAAATCAAGTACTTGAGTAAAAGTACAGATACCATAATAAAATATTACTTCAGTAAAAGTATTAAAGGGTTAGTTCACCCAAAAATGAAAATAATGTCATTTATTACTCACCCTCATGCCGTTCCGTTCATCTTCGGAACACAAATTGAGATATTTTTGTTGAAATCCGATGGCTCCGTGAGGCCTGCATAGCCAGCAATGACACTTCCTCTCTCAAGATCCATAAAGGTACTAAAAACATATTTAAATCAGTTCATGTGAGTACAGTGGTTCAATATTAATATTATAAAGCGACGAGAATATTTTTGGTGCGCCAAAAAAACTGACTTAAAAAGACTTATTTAGTGATGGCCGACTTCAAAACACTGCTTCAGGAAGCTTCGGAGCGTTATGAATCAGCGTGTCGAATCATGATTCAGATTGCGTGTCAAACTGCCAAACTGCTGAAATCACGTGACTGTGGCGCTCCGAACTGCTGATTCGACACACTGATTCATTATGCTCCAAATCTTCATGAAGCAGCATTTTGAAATCGGCCATCACTATACAAGTCCTTATTTTGGGGTTTTTGGTGCACCAAAAATATTCTCGTCGCTTTATAATGGTACATTAATGGATCTTGAGAGAGGAAATGTCATTGGCCTCACTGAGCCATCGGATTTCAACAGAAATATCTTAATTTGTGTTCTGAAGATGAACGAAGGTCTTACGGGTGTGACACGGCATGAGGATGAGTAATAAATGACGTTATTTTAATTTTTTGGGTGAACTAACCCTTTAAGTACTCCGTTTCAATTTTATTTGTATAAAAATACTGGTTAATGAATGTTTACTTTGCAATTAATGTACTCCATCCTGCTGCTCAAAATATGTGTGGAGGGAAGGGGGTAACCTATACTAGACACACAAAGAGCTTAGTTTACAGCTCAGTCTGACATCACTGTGAATTATTATAAATTTTCAAGTAGCCAGCACTAGTCAATAAGGAAGATTATGCAGACACTTAATATGTATTGATCTGCAAGTTAGAACACGTTTTATAACTTGTCATACTCTGATAACTTAACTACTTCCGATCATTACTGATAAACAAGAGAAAATAAGAAATGAGGAAAAACAAAATGTGTTGACAAATATTACCATACAACATAAAAAGACGTCACAATGTGTTGTATTAGGAAGAACGCTATGCAAACATGCCAGTTTTACAACATACGGCAGCGGGGAAGATGTATGGACATTAATTTGCGTTATTTTAACCATATATTTAGTTTTCTTACCTAAAACCTAACGTTACCCCGTTCAGACGGTTGTAATACAAAAGTGGACGTCAACATTCAAGCATTTCATAAATGGGCTAAAACAGCAGATTTAATTCACAAGCAACTGACAGTCGTGACCTTAATATGATTTTCATTTACAATTATAAATCCCAAAACTGCATTGGTGACTTACTTTTCGCGCCATCAGTCGCGCGCACACTCGAGTTCGAGGATCTTGCCTCGTTGGTTTGTTTGACTTGAAGTAGCGTTGCGCAGAGGAGATCAAAGTACCGCGAGATCTATTCGAAAGCATACGGAGCCCACTGCTCTTAAATCGCTCTCGCGGTACTTTGTTGCCATTCACCGTCTCTGAGCAGGTGACGCTTTCTTCAGTTTAAAATAACAAGGAAAAAGTATTTTGCTTTGTAATGTATTGAAACAGTAAAAATGAAAATACTCCGATAAAGAATACTTGAAAAATTTTCTTACATACAGAAACAAAGTAAAAAAAATATTCTGTCCACCACTGAAAATGTGTAAAGGTTTGGGAAGCACTGGTCTAGAATTCTGTACTGATTTACAAGCAGCCTTGGCTTTATGGCTGAAAGATTATTCAAATTAATTCAAACTTGCGATATGTCTTAATGCGGTTATCAAATTGCAAAGGGTGTGAATTATTTAAATACATATAAGTGCAGTGTGTTAATTTACATGTGAAGATCATGATCCAGAGTTTTCAGTGTCTTTGCTTGGCTCCATTCATGGTAAATCTGCTGCAATGCAGTGTTGGCCACCAATTTCACAAGATTCGTGTAATAGGAAGCAAAGGGCTCCCTGCAGTTTTCTGCCAAAATAAAGCTTGATGATACCGAGACATAAATAAATATTAGTATTGTAATTTTACAGTTGCACTGTACAATTAAATATTTTTTCCTTCCGTGCATTTGTACATGCTCTGTGTGTAGCTGAAGAGCTGATTCACACATTAAGTTAATGACACAGGTGTTTGTGTTTTCCATAAGAGAGTCTGTCTTGTTTCATGTCGTTTCTTTATGCCTAATCATACCCAGAATGGCTGCGGGGCTGTCTAACTAGATGAGCCATTTGTCTTCATTGCAGATAGTGATGGTTCCCGTGTGTGTTGAGGGTGGGTGCCTTCACAGTAGTCTTTAACTTCCCCCAGGAAATCTTGTTAATGTGTGAATGAGTTTCCCTGTAGACTTGTGTACCTGAAACATATTCTCTTTTTATCCTCATCTCCATCTCTTCCTGTTGCACACCTGTAGGAGAGAATAATTTGTCAAAGGATGGTCCTTTCTTTACCCCTCCATAGCATAGTGTGTTTTTGGGTTGTATTCTGACAACAAAATATTAGCACACATGTTTGACCTGCCAAATATTTTAAACATCTTTCTCACACACTAGTTAGAGACAAATCTGATAAAGGATGTCAGGGTAAGTCAATGTAGCCTGTGTTTCTTTGTGTGCCCTGTTTCACTAATGGTAAAGGGCATTGCTTGAGTTTATTTTTTCATAGAAAATGTCATCTGCAAGAGGCTGCTGTCTCAGTTTGGAGCAAAAAGATTTCTTCTCATCACCATGGCTACACCAACTGCGACAAATCGCTTTTCTGTCCAACCCTCTCTTCTTCTTTTTTTCCCCTCTCTCTTGGCTATGAAGCGTTTCAGTTAATATGAAACAAAGTATCTGCTTATGACAAGCATTATATGAGCTCATTTCACAAGAGCCAAAGAAGCTGTATACAGTAGAAGTTCAAGGCCCCAAAGTCTAAAGCATATTAGCTTTGGAAACATTTGTTTAACCCAGAAATCTATAAAAGTAGCTGAGGGAGATGGTATTGGTTTGATATCCTGAACATATGGTAGTGGTCCACTCCAAAGGTCCTTCACATCAATGGGGCCTCAAGCACCTTAGAGACATACACCCTTAGCTTTACAAGGAGTTTCTGCCATTTCAGGAAGCTCTCTGTAATGTGTAAATATTGGTTTGAGAGCCCTAAGTCAGCAAAGAGCATTCAGATTCAGGCTATACAGGTTCTGGATTGGGTATGCTGAGTTCTGTAAGGTCTACGATGAAAACTCAAAGGGTAAACAGCTTTCATGAATGGAAGTTTACCAGTCATGAAGGATTTCCAATCAGCAGATGGAATGTCATGTGACTCACTGCGGTACCACTAGGGGAGGACGAGCAAGAAAAAACAACAACAAATACAATAGAAGGTTGATACGGCTTCCATTGGCAGCTTAAATTATCAGTGGGTGCATTCCAGTTTGCTTTTAGACACAGATTCGCAAACTTCCCAAAGCACTTCCCTTGGGCGAATCCCTGCCACCATTTTGAAATGCGTTCCACCATGGACAGACCCTCGACCCCTCGATCTAGAGCGATTCTACTCATATGTACACGTCAGGCAGCTACATATACCTGTGTCGACACAGACCTCCACCTCACACAACTCTGATATATGAATAATTTTGAGATTTAAAGGTGCAATGTGTACATTTTAGGAGGATCTATTGACAGAAATGCAATATAATATACATAACTATGTTTTCAGTGGTGTATAAAGACCTTACATAATGAACCGTTATGTTTTTATTACCTTAGAATGAGCCATTTATATCTACATACACCGGGGGTCCCCTTACATGTTTGCGCCGGCATTTTTCTACAGCAGCCCTAATCGGACAAACTGCTCTACAGAGTGCGTTTGCTTGACTAGCTACTCTCTGCTGTCTCAGATGCAACAGTATCCATGATATATTTGTCCTGTGTTGGTCACCGTAGCTTCTCTATTGCAATTCGCAACCTCACCGCTAGATGCTGCTAAAATTTACACACTGCACCTTTAACTGCATAATACTTGTTGCTATCTTAAGCTCATTAGTCATAGATTATTGTATTAATATTTTATTTGTTTTTGAAATTTTATATATTTTCTCTAACAACCCAAATGTTGGGGGGAAGAGGTTTTGCTTGTTGAAATAAAACACAAATGGTAAAGCGGTAAAAATCCAGTGCCTGGATAACAAGGATCATGGGTTTGAATCCCATGTGGACTGAAAGTGTCTAGGTGTAAAGATATGTGATTGGTTTGAAATAACTGAGCATGGATGACAAACAAAGCGTTTGGATTAAGAAACACCTCTGTCTTTTGTCAAACTCTACTCCTGGAGGACTGCCATCCTGCTGTTCCAACACACCTGCCTGTAATTGTAGAGTAATCCTGAAGTCCTTGATTAGGTGGTCCAGGTGTTCGGAGCTGAACTTGCAGGAAGATGGCCTTTCAGGAGAGGAGTTTGAAATCTCTACTTCAACTGAAAGACACTACTCTCTTTGGAGACAAAAGGGGAGGGAGAAGAAGGGGAAAAAACAAACTGGTCTCTTTTGGCATTCTTCTGATGGCAGGAACAAAAGATAAGCGAGGTTATTTGGTGGAGACTCATGCAGCATGTTGGGTCATGCACAGCTGCTTTTGACATCCGAACTGTCACTTGGTGCCTGCTCTTATCTCCCTAAACCTGTCATCTCGGGTTTTTTCACCAGCACTCCACCACATCCAAAAAGACCCTCATCATACCGAGCGCAACCTCCAAGCAGCCTGCCTTCACTCTCTCCCTTCCTGACTGAAAGCCATATGCGAGTCAGATAAAGCTAAAATGCTTTCTGGCTCTGACTTTGCACAAAAATGGAATCCTTTCCCGCCTGTTCATGAGCGCATTACGAGCAATCATGCATTTGTATGATAATCACATCTGGGAGCACAGGATAGTAATGTAGTGTAATTTGATGTAATGTTTAAAGCTGATCGGACACCAATCTATTCAAGCCCCATCTGTTCACAGGATGCCCCTCTCCTTTCATGCTCTGGGGTTGGCGGTCAATTGCAGGTGTCGTTTAACTTGATTGTCGGACGGAATGTGGCAGTAGGGATATGAAATCAAAATGAATTACTGAGCACTGACAGCCGGGTTAAGGGTCACACAATGACGACATGGACAGAATGCTGAAACGCAAAGCAGGAGAACCACATGAACACTGTCACAAATAGACTCGGCTAATTGGATAAGACTGCTGATACTCCATGATCAACTGCCAGATGTAGGAATCTAGAGGTTTTAAAGCAGCCTTTGAAGAAGATAAAGTCATAAGGATCTGGATTGGGTGAGTAAATGATGAATTTTTCCTTTAATGCACCAGCAATGTCTGCATCTGCCATTCGCAGTCCAACGGTATCTCAGTAAACTAGGGTTTATTACTGAGCCTTGAACATTGTTTTTTTGTTAAGAGCCTACACTGTTAAAAAATTACTGTAAATTTTACAGTAAAATACTGGCAGCAGGGTTGCCAGCCAGTTACTGTAATTTTTACAGTAGTGTTTCTGTAATTTAATTTACAGAATTTTACTGTAATCGAGAATACAGTAAAATTCTGTAAATTAAATTACAGAAACACTACTGTAAAAATTACAGTAACTGGCTGGCAACCCTGCTGCCAGTATTTTACTGTAAAATTTACAGTAATTTATATATTTTGTATACTGCATTTTTACAAAAAAATATATTGTATACTGCATTTAACATACTTCTTTAAATAGCAAATACACACATTCAAGTAGTTTAGTCAAGTAGAATATGTAAAATGCAGTATACAATATATTTTCCCTATTGCTCACTTAATGACTGGGAGCTGAATTTTAAATTTAATCTATTAACTGCATAAACTTTAAACAAATTTTAACTGCATAAAGTGTTGTATAATGCATAACTTAATTCACCCCCTCCCAAAAAAATATATATATATTTGATGCTTCTTAATCTTGAAAAACAGGTCAAAATGTAATAAATATATCTTTCAAATTTACATTAAAAAAATGCCATAAAAGGTGTATTATTTTGAATTTATTTTTTATTTAGAAAATCATTTTATTTTTTAAAGGGACAAAATTGTATCATGAAAATGTTTTTAAATTACTTATTGGCCATCATGGCCCTTCACACAAAGAAATACAATTATAACTATAACTTGACCAACAGGGTCATATAAAAACATTTCTTAAAACCCACATCACTTTTATCACTTCATGAACATACCAACATGGCCAAACAACAAGTCCAACAAACTTGATCAAAAAAGAACAATTCTGCTCCAGATGATGTTCCATCCCAGGATTCAAAGAGAGGCTAGAAATATTGAAAGGAACAAAGAGGACAATACATTAGATATATTACAAAACATAATACTTTAAGGGTGCGTTCACACTTGTAGTTCGGTTTGTTTGGTTCATTTGGTCCGGACCAAAGAAGAAAAAAAAGCATTTAGTCCTGGTCCGGTTAGCGTTCAGATTGGCAATTTTATCACCGAACCAAAAGATACCGAACCTAAAGGCACAGGGATACATTCACAACGTGATTGGTCGGATTTTATGACGTATTGCCTATTTTGAGATGGAACTTACCGAACATCCAAAACAATGCTGTTTGCTGAGGTAAATGCGCTCGTTGTGTGTGCGTAGCGGGGCGTAGCCTGCATGTGATGGTATTTTGGCCAGTTGGGAACTAGTGAAGAGCTTATAAAATGTGTAAGGCAGTCAAAACACCGGCAGGAATCCATCCGTCACACACACAAACGATCTGCTGTGTGGAGATGCGCGTCTGATGCCTGTGATGAGCAAACTCGCGTCTATGACGAGAAAAACCGACATGCGTGAGGTTTCTGTCCTTTTTACGGTCTCATCTTCCTTTTTTTGGTTCGGTTACATGTCTTTGGTCCGTGTTGCGTTCATATATCATTCGAACCGCACCAGAGTTCATTTGGAAGCGGACCGAGACCCATCTTTTCAGCGGTCTCGGTCCGCTTGTTTGGTGCGCACCGGGGTTCGGATGGCAGCGTTCACATATGTTCAAATGAACCGCACTAACCGAGCAATCACACCAGGGTTCCTTTTAATCGAACCAAACATGACAAGTGTGAACGCACCCTAAGAGACTGATAGAGGGATGATAGATACAGTCAGATACAGATATAGAATAATAAAAGTATATAATAAAAGGAAAAATAGATCTTGGTGTGTGTGTGTATTTCTTACATTTCAGAAATTCCACTGAAAATCCATCACTTTGCACAGAAGAGTGGCCACATGTAGGTTGAACGCAACCCGTTTCTTCTGAACTGTCTGCCTGTTGTTTTAGATGGCACTTTTCCTTTCGTCTTTGTTCCTCTCTCCAGATAAATACCTACAAAGTGCATAAAGGGTCAGGAATTCAGATTGGTTTTAGCTTTTGAGGCATGTAATCATGTTTATGAAATTATACCATGTGGTAGAGCAGTATTAGCCTACAACTCCAGTCCTGAATACTTACCTCCCAGAAAGTTTTAGATGTCCCACTAATCAACACCTTATTTAACTAATTTGTTTGCCAGGGTCAAATAGAGAGACATCTAAAACATTCACCCTAAAAAATAAATGTCTAATCTAGTTGAGAAACAAATAGTTTGTAGTTGTGTTAAAGGCCTCAATAGATATAAAATGTACATCTAAAAGACAAGTACAGGATGATCAGTTTGTTCATATCTGTAAATAGCACATTTCATTTCAAGTTAAAAAAGATTTGTTTTCGTAATGGTACGTTAATACATTAACTATACAAGGCAAACTGAAATCAAACAGAGATGTTAAAGTGTTTGCATTACCTTAAGTTAGCAAATGTCCACAAATACATCACATTGGTTACGTTAACAGCATGAAGCAGCACCATTTTGCGTGACACATCCTCCGTGAGCGGCCTGATCGCGTCGCGAGGCTTTTTCGTTTCGGCCCGTGTTAACAGATGACTGTCTGCCTGTACAAATGTGATTTATGCCATAAAATAATCACGACCAAGTGCGCTGATGAACACAAAGTTCTCGTGAATTCCAACTGTTTCTAATTATTAATTTTCGGCCCACAGCCGCTATGCTAAAGCGCCGGGGAATGTGTGAGATCCTACCGCGATCGCGCTGAGGAAAACCCCGCGCAAGTCTGCTTCGCGCCCCGCGGACGGAGGATGCGTCAATCCGGGGTTACCAATATGAATTGCGAATGTAAATACATACATATTTACCAAAGACTGAGGGGGAAATGAAATAATAAGTCACTTACCACAGTTGTAAATCACTCCTCTTGCTGCTACTCGAATCTTGACCGTTGGAGATCCCACAATGCCTCTGTATATTTGAAATTTACAGCAATATTCTGTAAATTTGATTCAAACCGCCACGCCCCCGGAATTCATTGCAATTTACAGCAATATGCTGTATTATTAAAATACAGCCATCGGCTGTAAAATATTGCTGTAATTTTTACAGCAATTCATTACAGTGTAGGGCAAGTATGAGAGAGTTTTGGGCCAGTCGACAGAAATGTCTTTTTTGTGCCAGTGCTGCATTGTCTCAAAAAAATTGTTTGTTTTTGCCTTTGTGATCTATTCTGTATTGTTGCTGCAAATGCTGTTGAGTTGTCACAAAGATTATGTGGCTTGTGTTGTCAAAATAGTAAAAATGAGTTGTGATCTTGAAAGCATCTGCAAGAATGTGTTGAAACCTACTAATGTTTTGCATCATATGCCATTGATTCCAGCCAAAGCGAGTTGATGGTTAGATTATAGCTAATTTCTATCTTGTTGCAAATATTCAGTGTATTACTGGCTTGACTTTTAATGGGGTATCTTTGTTTTCTTGCTGATATGATAATATTCCTGTGTGCCAGATGCTTTTGCCTACTGTTTGAAATGGCTGCTCATTTTTAAGGTCTGGAAAGTTTAACATTCTCCAGGGAGGGAGAACAACAGCTCTCTAGAGTGAATAAATTAGATTACCTCTAATCCAAAATACAACCAGTCCTGTTCCACAGATTAAGAGCATTCTAATTTAATAATATAGGGAAATTATCAGGAATGATTCAATAGAAGAAAAAGGATTACATCAAATGGCCATCACTTTCCTTTTTCGTTGCATCAGAGATGAACTCACCTGTTCTCAGCATCAAAGTGTGATGGCTCTATTCTTTTCCTCAATCTCTATGGCTTTTCCTCTGAAGGTCTTTACAATTTCTGTCAATAGCAGGTAAGCATTCCTAGTCCTCCTCCCATTAGTTAATGGCTGACGTTGATTGTCACTTCCTTTGAACTCTTTGCAAATTAGAGTAAATGGTAGCTTGGGAATGGATTTTTTTTATTTTTAATGTTTTTTCCCTATATTGCACTTCACTATAAGCATCTTTTAGCTAGTTGATTTTCTATAATCAAGAGCTGGCAGAGCAAAGGTCATGACCGTGGCCCTGGACAGTAGAGACTTTAATCAGTGGTCAACGAAGGGCCCGGAGCATCACTCTGTAAGTGATTTCTAATCATCTCTCTGAATAGCAGACAGATACAAGAGCATGTAATTGAATGGATGGTACCGGTAGCTTGTGCATTAGCAGCCTAAAGGCTCTCAACTATCGACTTTGACCTCTCTTCCATTAGGACACTCTAACCTCAGATAAACACTTTTGAGTTGATCTCTGTAACCACATTAAACTCCTAAAAGACATTTAAGAAAGTGGACATGGGTCAATGACATGATGGGTCATTTTTTTGGCCTTAATAATAATAAAAAAAATGTTATGACATCCAAAGTATGTAAGGTAGTACAACTAGATCTCTTTTATTGAATCCAAAAGGTTTTAATTATATTTTGCTCCATATAAAGGTATTTTAAAGATTTTGAAGTGTCAAAAGGTCATTCGGTTTAACCGTCCAAAGGCCAATACAGCCATTTCATTTGTGATTAAAACATCTTAAAATGTAATAAATGTATATATTTTTTTTATTCTGGCATGATTTTATAATATCATATATCAACATAGTGCAAAATGGTATTAAAATTATGTGTAGAAGTCGTTGCTTTGTTATGAGAAAGAATGTCCGGAAAAATGAATTTCATTGATATCATTCGGAGGGACCATTTTGGATCAAGTCATGTGGTCAGGATGTGACATCATTCAGACACCTTCAAAGGATCTAACTCTCTTTTAACTATTTGAAAATGTTAATATTTTTAAAACTTGTACTAAATATAAAATGTTTGATTGTCCTTTTGTTAGCTAGCTAGCTAAATATCAGTCTGTTAGCATTGTTTAAAAATATCGTCATTTGGTATAACCAAAAGTGTAATTCGGTAAAACCGAAATTTTGGCTTTTTTGGTGACAAATTTTGTCCATCTTGCAAAAAATGACAAAAACAGTGTTAATTGTTTATAAAAACCACATAATCTAATTGTTAACACTTAATAAAACTTCAAAATTAATCTCTAATATGTTTTACTTTTAAAAACCTTATTTGTCAATGACCCACATATCATCTTAAAAAAATGAATTAAAAAGTCAACTTTTTTTCCATAGAATATTCTGTCTTGGACAGATTGTAAATGCCGTTTTATGTAGAAAAAGAGGTCACGTATATTTTCTGAACATGAGACATTAGTCAAAGATGAAAATGTAGCAATATTTTCCATTGCAAAAACAAATAAAAAAAAAGATTTTCTGCCATATGGAGAGCTATAATGCATTCAAATGTTACAATTCAAATTCTAGGAATATAAGCAGTGTTATTTCTGCTCAGCCAAGCCTTGGGATTTGGAGTGTGACAGAATGAGACATTCTTGTCTAGATTCTTTGACAAATAAAAAAGCAGCTGAGAAGGAACTCCCTTCTCCCTCATAAAAAAAACATCCTATTTTACCTCATAGCTGGTCGATGGGCATCCCCGAACACATACACACAGAAAACCATCAGCAGCATCTAAAACAAACCCTTGGCACGTGTTTCCTGTGGGGCAACATGTGTGACCACCATGTGCTCCATATGTGTGTATGCGTGGCATGTAACGGGTGGAAATGTCCTATGCGACAGCTGTAGTATCAATGCCCGAGGAAACTCAGCACAAGCATCAGAGAGAGAGAGAGAGAGAGAGAGAGAGAGAGAGAAAGAGCAGGAGAATCCCTCCAATACTATACTCATCCGGTTGTGCAGTGATTGGATATAGGGTGACCAGATGTCCTGAAAAAATCAGTCTGTTTTATGAGCCGTGTCTAGATGATAATTAGTTTTAACTTCAGTTTGAAATGTACTAAAGTGTCGAATGAATACAAAGACCAGATTTTGAATTTACTGTTGTTTTCAGACTGTTGTGGATTATTAATAAATAAATGAATGTTCAAGGGCCTAGGGTCTAAAAAGCACAGACCGTCTAATGAAAGTGACCTATCAGTTGGTCTTTGTTTTTACATACTATTTAGGAAAGAGGTAACGTGAAATAGATCCACAAAGAATACATTCAAAAAGTCTAATATTTACGTAGACGTCTCGACAAATGGTTGTAAAATGTGTATAGACATTGTTATGCGAATTTCTGTTTGTCCAAATGTATTATGAGTCTGGGACTGTAGTCAGCTGTTATAATTAGCTGTATATAAAAACAATAGAAGTATAAATAGGCATGTCCTCATTTTTATAGCTAAGAGTGTGTATATGGTGAGAAGTCAATTCTCTCCCTGCCTGATGGCTGTGTGTGTTATGCAGTTATACAGTGCTAATGACGGCTTACCAATCTAATTACTCAAACAGCGAAGAGAAAACACATTACCTTTTCATTAAATTAAATCTTTTACGCTGTTTAGTGTAAAATGACAATATAATGAAAAATTAAACATGAGGGAGCAATTCATTTTTATCTCTGGGAACCATAGTGGAAGGAAGTTCAGTGTGCCAGCCCTGAGCGCCTGTACTGAGCCCCAAAGCAGTTGAGTGTGGTTTTATGTATTATACGGTCATTCGCTCGAAGAACGGACATTAAGTGGCTTTGACTTCATTTGTCAAAGGCCCTCTGTGTCTCTGCAGTAATGACCTTTCCATTTAAATAAGTAAACGTTTCCTTGCCCCTGCCTCTTGTCTCTTTGCAAAATTACCCTGCCATTGTGCACGTTTAGCATCAGAACTCATTAGCCTGGTTAGGAAGGAGGGTTTGGTGTGAGGTGGCATCGCAGTGGTCTACCCGGACCTCCTCCCTGCCCAGCTGTTACTCTACAAGATGCAGATGACACAGCCGGACACAATCAGGGTGTCAGAGAGTTTATACTTTTATAAAATACATAGTCACTATTTTGTATTGTATTGGATAAAATGTGCATTTATAACCAACATATACAGTGGCTTCAAAAAGTAGGAAATTTGTAGCTTCAGTAATGAAGTTACTTTTAAAAATACTATTAAATATTTAAGCAATATCACACAAGCAACAGTGCCTGAGTGACACAGGTAATCACAGCCATGCTGACATTCAGAAAAATGGCATAATTGCCAGTGTTCTTATATATCACTTCAATAAACAAGCTAATAATAAGACCCTGTCCACACAAACACAGGTATTTTCAAAACCGCAGCTTTTTCTATGCTGTTTGGCCGTTCGTTCACACACACACACACACACACACACACACACACACACACGCAGTATCAGGTCACTGAAATTGAACCTTTTAGAAAACTCCTGCCAGGTTGAAGATTTTCAGAAACTGCAGTTGCCATGTAGCCGGTGAAGCCGGAGATTTTGGCTTGTGACATTGCAGTGTGCGCTGTTATTTCCTTTGTTGTTTACATGTTGTTAGCCTACCAGAACTGGTAATAACCTTTTTTTTCAGGCTTCTGATTGGCCAACTTGGGTTTACGGTTAGGGTTATATCGCCACCTGTTGGTTTGGCATGCTCTTGACAGCGCCTTATAGCGTGTTTTTGTGTTTTCTTTTTAAACAGTGCTTGTGTAGACAAGATTTTTTTTTTTAAACGGAGGAAGAACTCTACTGCCAGTTATCTTGTTGATTATTTCCAAATCAAGCATTGCACATCTCTAAGCAACAATTCCTGAATGAATCAGCATTTTTGAACGAATCTGTAAAATGAATGATTCAATGACTCACTTGTTTCAAAGACATTAGGTGTGTTGGACTCGAAGCAGCGCTGCACAGACCAATCGGTGTATGGCATCAAAGTACCGCAAGAACCACTAGAGAGCAGACAGTTATGTTACATAATGTGACAACTTTGTGCATAGCCTGTATGGAAGGCTAGTAGGCTATAGTAGGCTATTGCTCAGTTCTGAACATAGCCATGTTTCTAACAGGTGTTTCTCCAAACAGGTACATGAGCTATGAGTCAGACCAGAATGTTTTGTGACACAAGGCGAAAAAAAAAAAAAAAAAAAAAAATCCCACATATCCGAAATATGCTTTCAACCCTCAGCTGAAATCCAGTAAAGAGGAGGGATCTGTAGTTAATTAAGATGTACAGAGAGAGGGAGACGATTAAACCACATCTTCTCTTGGGTCATTTACCAGATGGATGAGGAACATGTCTGAAGACTCTGGGACAAGAATTAACAAGCTCAAATCTGTCTAATTAACTAATCTGATCTATTCCCCTACCCAGTCCTGAAGCTGAGAATCTGGGGCAGGAAAGGCACCTCAGGCTTTTGGCTAACGCAACACCATTTGTGTTTCTACTGTGGCTGTTGAATGATTGTGACTTCTGTGTACAACAAGCAGTGGTGTAAAGTATTTGAGTATATATGTAATTAGTTATCAAGGATATTAGCAACTTTTACTCTCTTCACTACATTTTTGAATACGTACTCTTTACTCCAATACAATCAATTATGCAATTACTCATTACATTTTTTATGGCACCTAACTTTTTCTGCAGCATTTTATTTATGGTACAAAAGCGATATCGCCATCTACAGGGCATTGAAGGTACTATATCTTGTTTGTTTTGCCCTTACTCACAAAAACTTAAAAAGGCTATCATACATGAATGTGAGTGCATTAGCAGGTAGTTTTGCAGGTGTTTAATATATGAGATGAGGACGTGGCTGCAGTCAAGGCCAAAATCAGCACATCAACTGCTTTGACAATTTAATTTTACTTAACATTATTTTATTTAACCTTTTTGAAGGATTTTGTTTGCCTATGCCCATTTGAGCACTTGAGCTTAACTGAGACTTGAGTGTTTGTAGATGTTTAAGAGGCTGTTGTGTCAATTGCAATATTGAGGTATTCAGTTTTATTTTGATTTTAGAGATAAATATGATTGCTCTCCTCACAAATCAACTGTTTCTTTTTTTTCACTGGCATGTCTCTTAGGACTAGTACATCTTTGAGCCTACATACAGTATGACTAAAGTACTGTTAAAATCAGATACTCTAAGGCCCAGTTTTATTAAGCCAAGAGAAGGCCTTGGTTCAATTAGGACATTTAGGTAGCCTTTGTGCCTTAGTACTGGTGTGCATCTTGAAAACAATGGCACTGACATACACTATATTGCCAAAAGTTTTGGGACACCTGCCTTAACGTGCACATGAACTTTAATGACATCCCATTCTTAATCTGTAGGGTTTAATATGGAGTTGGCCCACACTTTGCAGCTAGTACAGCTTCAACTCTTCTGGGATGGCTTTCCACAAGGTTTAGGAGTATGTTTATGGGAATTTTTGACCATTGTTCTAGAAGCGCATTTGTGAGGTCAGGCAGTGATGTTGGACGAGAAGGCCTGGCTCGCAGTCTCCGCTCTAATTCATTCCAAAGGTGTTCTGTCAGATTGAGGTCAGGACTCTGTGCAGGCCAGTCAAGTTCCTCCACACCAAACTCGCTCATCCATGTCTTTATGGACCTTGCTTTGTGCACTGGTGCGCAGTCATGTTGGAACAGGAAGGGGCCATCCCCAAACTGTTCCCACAAAGTTGGGAGCATGAAATTGTCCAAAATAGGGCTGCACAATTTTATCGCAATTTTATCGCTTGCGATTTGGCAAAGGCTGCGATTATTTTATGCGCAGCTTGTCAGAGCTATACGGCTCTGTGATCAGTAGTACATGCTTCTCCATCTAAAAGCCAGAGGGCACTCTCGTGCAGAAACTGCAAATATGCCCTGCTGCCGAAATAGAACACATGTCATTCCATCAAATCCCATGCCATCGCTGTAGCTGAATAAACAGAAAATTGAAATGTTTTGTTAGGAAATTTCACGAATGGACTTATTGCACAGGTGGCAACCTATCACGGTACCAAGCTTGAATTCACTGAGCTCCTGAGAGCAACCCATTCTTTCACAAATGTTTGTAGAAGCAGTCTGCATTCATAGGTGCTTGACTTTATACACCTGTGGCCATGGAAGTGATTGGAACACCTGAATTCAATGATTTGGTGGGGTGTCCTTTTTTGCAATATAGTGTATTTTAAGATATGTCTGTGCAAGTTGCTTTCAGTTAAGACAGCTCAAACATGCATTTTAGTCTGGGACTAGATATAAGCCTTGTCTTTGAAACTGGCTTTTACTCAAGTCGTAATGGAATTGGTGACTTGTAACTTGTAATTATTTTCACTGTAAGATGTATCTCTACTTTTAGTATTGTTTTCAGGTACTCTACACCTCTGACAAGAAGACCCAACAATAGCAACAATGTAACATGTTCGTTTGAGGGAAATTTTAATATTCAGTATGGCTGCTGTAGGAATGAAGGTCTTGGCTTTTTGGTGAAAAGAGCCCATTTCCACTTTGAAGATTCTTCCATTATAATGAGCAATGCAGTCACAGCTTCATCAGTTATAATAAGAGAATCCTTGTTGTACTGTGTCATTGTGGCGGTAGTGGGAGGCGTCACTTGCTTGATGGGAGATCTCCAATGACCAATAGAGGACATGACAGTAAAGCCATTTATGTTCTTTCTTTTTTTTTTTTTTACTACTTTGCAAGCCTGAATATTACCGTAGGTTTTTATACACTGTAAAAAAATATTTTCATGATTTGTAATAACATTTTTTTTTTTTTGTCAAATCAACTTTGATATGAATGTGGTTCAGATAACATAATATTTTGAGTTTCTGCTGAATAAACCAATCTCCGTCATTGTATCAACTCAAATTTTAAATTTTAATGAACTCAATTTTGAGTTTTTTTAAGTCAAACCAACAATTCTTTTTACAGTGTACACAGAATTCGAGCAAGCAATTACTTTGATAGTTGTATTATTTTGACACAGATATAAATCATTTTTATTTTATTTATTATTTTAATATTTAATGAATATTTAAATAATTTAATTTCAAATTCATTCATTTAAATAATAAAATTAATGGAATTTTACTGAATTTGTCAACTTTAAATGACTACATCGCCATCAAATAAAAATCTAAACTGTCCTTATCATGCATGATTTTAAATGAACTTTAAGCGTAATTTCATGTATTTTTTTCTTAATCTCTTTATAGTCACAATTTACAGATTTATTTGAAATAAAAAAAAAAATGAAGAAAATGACAATTTTATGAGGGATAATTAACCCAGCATTGTAATCATTTGGGTTAATTGAGTAACCAGCCTTCTGGGTTAAATGAGCAATCTAGCTTGCTTGGTTAGATTAACTCGTGGTTAGATTAATAGCATGTTTCTCAGCTATACATATCCAACAGCGTTGTTAAAAGCCCACTCAATTTGTTATTATTTTTTTTAAATATTCTTTATTATTTATTTATTTATTTTTTATAGAAACTTGCATGTTGGTTTCATTTGGATTTTTTTTAGACCATTTTAGTGGCATCCTTGGTTAGAGAACTTTCTTTTAGAGCTATGGGAAAAAAAGAAAAGAAAAAAAAAAAACTCATTGTAATTCAAAAAAGACTTCAGTGTGATTTTTCTTATGCATGTGGTCAAGTTCTGTCTATCAAAGAAATATCCCAATTCATAATATGCAAGTAAAGCCCCATTAGCCATTTTAATGAAAGACATATCTACAGCATTCCCAATTTTACAGACCTATGTATTTCTCTCTGATCTTAAATAGGAGACTTTAAACCATCCACCCACCTGGGTCATCTTTCATTCAGACTCGAGTCCTCCCAGGCCTATTTAGGGATGAGTAACTGCAGAAACGTCTGTCACCTTTCCTTCCCAGAGACATCTAGAGAAAGACATGTGTTGGCGGTAAGAATAATATCTGCATATGAAATGGAGCACGAGTCCTCTGAGGAACATCTCATTTACAACAGGATGAAGCAACAAGGCAGAAAAAACACTGATTTGTGGGGTTTTCTCAGGACCTTGCTCTGTGGATTACTTTTAAAGTATAAAGACAAGTTTACTTCCTCTGGCTTCCTTTAACAAGAGGTCAGGTTGCTCATAGCCAGCAATAAAAAAAATAAATAGCTGCCCTTTTATACACTGCAAATGTATTTACTTCATCTTTTACTCTCAAAGCTCTGCAGGCAGCTGTGTTCAACAAATGCTCCTTTGCCTTTTCACTTAGATGTAGCCAATACTGTTCTTCTCCACTTTGTTCCAGTCACTATATACATCACTGAGTGTCCCATGATAATGCCAACCATCAATGAGACTGGACTTAAACTTGATTCCTGCACTTAATAGGGCAACTTAGTCTCAACAAAGTACAAGCTAATGAGCTGTTTCTCAGGACTAAAGTACACAGATAATCAAAAAAAAGCTTGTTTGCCTGCCAAAACTCTCTCTCTGCTTTTCTGGCAGCCTCCCAAATACCTAAATGTTTATTATTTTATGTTAATAAAGATGTAATTTCCATAAAAATATCAATGTTGGGCTGAATGGCAACGTCTTGGCTAAGTCACACAAGTATACTCTGTAATTCATCAGCCGTTTTCAACGCTGAATATCATAAGTGTGTTTTTAGACACCGAAGTTACGCTCCACATGCTTGAGGCTACTTGTGAATGAAACCATCAATCAGCCACACTTAGACGTGTAGGAGATGGAGATCTCTTCATTGATCGGATTTGCTAATGCACATGGTACACGCAGAAGTGTTTTGCGGGAGCTGAAAACGTTACCATGTGATTGATTGAGGTTTTTGCAGGGATCTAGTTATTCATCATGCTACTGATATTGGATGTGCTAAGATCATTTCCCAAGCGGCTGCTGTGAATCTGTGTTTCGAAGATATCATCTAAACACTGTGTGCTTTACATTTCCGGTTTGTTTGCTTGGACGCACATTAGGCCTAAAGAGGGCTGTCAGTGGAAAACCACAAGTTATAGTGCTTATGAAACCAGCCTGTGGTCTTTGACTTTGAGCATACAGATGTGATTTATGATCGGAGAATTCTCACTACCATTTCATTAAGTCCTTGTGTTCATTAAAGATGACCTCACTATGAGCTATCCTGGACAAAACACTATGTAAACAGGATTGATGCCAATTGAATTAAAACTGCCTTGACTAAGTTTCCCCTATCGAGATCTCTGAATCTCTCCAGCTCTAGGCTATTGATCAGTCCATTCTATTATCTTTCTGTAGGGACTTATTAGAGAAACTCATCTGAAGACCTCTAGTTCTTATTGATGTTTGCACAAAATGACACTTTGATGGGCCCAGTCTAATATTGACTAACAGATGCTGTACAGCCTTGTTGACAACTTGAGCTCAAATTGTATTTGTATTACTTCCATTCAAAATATTTCGGCATGTTTTTTATTGGTTTAGTTTGGTTTTATTTTTCTGGTATTGAAAATTATGATCAATACATGCCACACATTTATTTATTTAATAAATTTATTAATTCATTCACAAATACATAATGCAATTCCTACATAAAGATTACTATGTTTTCATTTTGGACAATACAACTGTCCTGAAATCATAATGTAGCCTCATTAAAAGAATGAAATGAAAACCATTAAGTATTATCTATTATTATTATTTATGATAACAGTATTTAAACTTTAGTTTCACTACTTATTAATATTTGAACAATTTTTGTTTGGAGAGACAGGATATCATATAGGAGACCCCTGCAGACCCTCATGATGACTGTGTGCCATCAATAAGTCTCTTCATATAATATGAATATTAAATATCATATAATATGAATGTCATGTGGTGCAACTCCCCAAAACTTCAGTTGTTATTTGTAAAATAAAAAAGAGAAAAATGCATATTAAATAATGTGGAAAAATAATGATTAAAGGGTTAGTTTACCCAAAAATGAAAATTGTCATTTTAATACTCACCCTCATGTCATTCTACACCTGTAAGACCTTTGTTGATCTTCGGAGCACAAATTAAGATATTTTTGATGAAATCCAATGGCTCAATGAGGCTTTCATTGCCAGCAAGATAATTAACACTTTCAGATGCCCAGAAAGCTACTAAAGACACATTTAAAACAGTTCATGTGAATACAGTGGTTCAAAAAAACAAAATAATGACTTTTCAACAATATCTAGTGATGGCTGATTTCAAAACACTGCTTCAAAGTGTTAATTATCTTACTGGCAATAGAGGCCTCACTGAGCCATCGGATTTTAGCAAAAATATCTTAATTTGTGTTCCGAAGATGAATGAAGGTCTTACGGGTGTGGAACGACATGAGGGTAATTAATGACAGAAATTTCATTTTTGGGTGAACTAACTCTTTAAGATGTGTAGACTCACGGTGTAAGGAAAATGTTTTTTAATATATATATATATATATATATATATATATATATATATATATATATATATATATATTAATATATATATTGTTTTCAGTTTTAATTTTTTACTTGCAACACATAACTTTTCTTATTAATGGTATAAAGGTTTATTTTATTTTATTTTTATTTTTTTTAAACCATATAAAATCAACATGAATACCAACAGTACATTTCAAAGAACTAAGGCAGCTGGCACGTGTTTTTACATACAAAGTTCTGTCATGAAACTCTAGATGGCGCAGGCTAGGCCCTTTAACTCAACCTGTTGGTAATCACATCATTATCTATAGGGAACAGCTGACTGGTTCCTGCTGTATCAGTAGCCAATAAGCTTGCATGCTTAACCTTCAAAATACTAGGGTAGCATTGCCTTAGCAGTGCAGTGGCTTCAGAAACCTTCCACCTTCCCCAGCTCCACCTGTATAGATCTGCTACAGGTAATTCATGTACGCTATATTGTACAGCAGCAGCATGTCTTACTTGCTCACAGCAGTGTGTCGTGTATGTATTGGCAGTAGCAAGTCCTGTACTTGCTCTGCAGCAGCATTAACAATAAAAGCAGCAGCAGCGTAGCAGATTTATTCTGCCAAGACCAAACATATCAACATTGTCATACCCATTACAATGCCAAACACTCAGAAAGTTGTCATGACAGAATTCTCTTTATCACAGACATACTTATTGGTCAATGACCATTTCATTAAATTAATGATTTGTCTGATAAGAGTACATTTTTGGACATGAGATCAAATGAGTATTATGTTGTTTGACTAGTCCATCACCTACTGCATGGGTCACTTTCAGCACGTCTGTTAACAGTGTAACGAAGCATAGTCTTTCAGAAGCACAGAATTAAACTGGAACGCAAACCCCTGTGAGCAGCGGCACTATACATAGAAAACGGGTGGGAGGACTATTAGGACTGTTCAATAAGGGTTGAGCTGCACTATTTGTGGGTAATGAAGGAAAGCTGGGGGGTTCTGCTGAAAGGGAAATGACAAACCCATTCGACTGGGCAACTCTGAGGGGAATTTGATGAGGTTTGGCTCGATAAAGCTTATGCGTGTTGTTTCAAGACTCCCTTTCCCAATCTTATCCTGCTTTTGGTTGGCCGAGGCCTTATAAATGTTATCTGATTGCTGAAAGCTTTTCCAACACATAAATTCTACAGTGAAATTAATCTCTGACTAAATTATTGATGGTACACAAAACCCATCAATTGGAGGGTGAAAAAAAAAAAAAGCACATTAGATAAGCAGAATCAATGGCTCGGCTTCACTCCTGGGTTAAACGTACAGCCTATAGTGCAGGGTGAACGATAACACCAATAATAGGTGCCCAAGTCCAAAACTCTCTTTCACAAAAGACCTCTTTGTACATAGCTGTGAACCCATGTCATTGACCTTCGCATCTGTGATCTTCTCTCAGCAAGTTACCATCAGCGGAGAAAACTTTTGTGTACTTTTTAAGTGCCAACCCCTATTCATTGTCACTGTATGGAAAAGAGCAACCAGAACATTCTTCAACATTTCTCTTTTTGCGTTCCACTGAAGGACAAAAAACATGAAGATGAGTGAATTTTTTGGTTGAAAATTTTTTTTTTAAAAGCAGCTGCCCCATGCATCATACACACCAAATGCTTTTATGTTAAAAAATGATCGTCTTCATTTGCGATATGGCTCCTACCAGTTCTGATGAAAAGAGGGCTGGCCTTTCAACCTATGAATAGCCATAGCTATGAAAAGTTGAAGAGCGGGGGTTGGATGGGCTCTCCCAAACACAAATACAACATCAGCAGAAATATCTTATCTGGAGGGGCCGGAGGGAAATAGTACATGAATCACGATTGGTTGAGGGTTGGCGGCTTTCCTGTCAAAATGTTTCCAAGAAATGAAAGCGAACAAACACATCAGAATGAATATTTCATAACACTAGCTAGGGAATCAGGTAGAGAAAAGCAAGAACTCTCATGTAAAACATGCCACATAAATTGTCGTTCGGCAAAAAAATTGACATAGACAAATAGAAAATCAGAACCGAATTACATTCGCACACACACAAATGTGCTACAATTGATGTGGTGTAACTTTTCTTTCTTCGTCCTCTGCCACCTTTACCTGGAGGAGTGCAATATCAGCTTATTATGGGAAATGTCTATGCAGCAAAACGCACAAATAAACTGCCACGGTTTGTCGACACATTTTTAAAACTTGTTTTGGTTGATGACTATTTCAGCTTTCCAGTTTGATGATGGGTCTTGTGAGGATATAGCTTGCTCCTAATGGCTGGGTCTGGGTTGTTTTTAACCTGACCCTGAATGTTTTGAGGTCAGTGGTTATGAGACCTGCATAGAATGAGCTTTCCACTGGGGTTAACAGTCACAGGCTGACTCAGGATCTGTGGAGCTCAGGGCACTGCTGACCTGCTTTACTATATAGGAGCTAATGACTATTATGCGGCGCAGCTGGCTAATGCAGCATCTGGCTTCTGACATAAGGAAATTATAAAGCAATCTGTAAACAAATGAAACTGTTCCTTATGATATATAGACACAAATAAATACATAAACACTGCCGTTTCAAAATAACAATAACTGTTAAACATACATTGATAAGCCTTGTTCAAAACCTTGTGAGCTGCATCCACAGCATTTCAAGGCATCATGGGCATGCTTGCTGTTGTTGTTGTTGTTAACAATAATTATAATAATAAAAAAATAATATTGATAGGAATAATAAACTTAAGTTCATAATGTAATAACCACTATTCTAAAATGGTTAGTTCCTGTCCTTGATTCTGATTGGTCAATAGTGATGTTTTATTCACAATAAAGCATGGCTATGACCGTTTCACTCAACGGTTCAGTGTATCACTACACAACACCCTTAGCAACGTAAACTGTTAGTTCTTAATTTATATTGTTCATTGAAGCTTACTGTATTATGTAGAAGAGTATTGCGAGAAAAATATTGAGTGAGTGAGTGAGTTTATTACCTGCATTCAGATTTAGCATTTTCCTTCAGGTCAGTCCTATGTTCATAATAAAAAATCTGTTTAAATGTCTGATGTATTATCCTGTCCTTTTAACAGTTAAGGGGTTTTCCCGTGACTGACAGCGCTAGTCAAAGCATTTGTCAGTTGCGTCTTGTTCAGTGTTCACAACAATTCAATCTTTTCAATGTAAAAGTCTTCGCTTCTTACTGACACACTCATAAAGACAGTCTTTGCTGCCATCTAAAGGCGTAATAATGTAACTTCTGTTGCTGTTCACTGTCAGGGACTATTTTTTCCAGAGGAAGGATGGCTTTTAGTGAAAGTTTACTTCATGAAAGTTGCATTGATACATATTTTTGGCTTTAATATTTGTATTGTGTGGTAACTGTTTTATAAAAGCAATAAGGTACTCGAGGCTAGTGCTGTATCGTGAATAAGTCATGGCTGAAGGGCTTGCAGGTGTGCCTAACAACACCCTTCAGCCGTGACTTATTCATGATATAACACAGCCTCTCGTACCTTATTGTTTGCATACACAATAGCTTAATTTTGCCAAATTCAGGGGTATCCCATTACACTTATGGCACTTTTCCACTGCACGTTACGGTTCGGTATGGCTCACTTTTTGTCTCTTTTCCATTGCATGGGACAGCTCACTTAAATAGTACCACCTCGGTGGAGGTTCCAAGAGTGCCCTATCAATACTAAATGTGACATGTAAACACTGCAGATCACTGATTGGTCAGAGAGAATCGTCACTACCAGCGTCATTGGATTTGAAACACGAGACACCAAACCCGCTAGATTTAACTAGTCAGTAACAGCCACCGCAGTATCGTTTGTTCGCGCAACTTTTTAAAAGGACTTGCTTTAAATGTCCATCGCACGCAGCTTCAAAAAAGAAATGTAGACGAGGTGCAGACTCGTTGGGAGACAAAGAGCAGATCCATGGCAGTAAAGGTGCCACAACTATAATGATCAGTCTAGAATCCCACCCAATTTGAAGCGGTACTAAACTGCAGTGGAAAAGCAAACCGAAAGTAAACGAGACGAGCCGAGTCATACCACACAATGGAAAAGCGGCATTAAATGGGATTAAAAACTTAAAAGATTAGTTCACTTTCAAATTAAAATTTCCTGATAATTTACTCACCCCCATGTCATCCAAGATGCCCATGTCCTTCTTTCTTCAGTTGAAAAGAAATTAAGGTTTTTGATGAAAACATTCCAGGATTTTTCTCCTTATAGTGGACTTCAATGGACCCCAAACGGTTGAAGGTCAAAATTACAGTTTCAGTGCAGCTTCAAAGCGTTCTACACTAAAAAAAAAAAAAAAATGATATATGTTTTAACCATAAATGCTCATCTTGAACTAGCTCTCTTCTTCTTCTATATTAGAATTCCAGCAGTGTAGACGCTGCTACGTGTATTATTGCCCTCCACAGGTCAAAGTTTGAACTAATTGTTATATACTTGCACTAGCATATTGAATATGAGAATTTAGTTCAAACTTTGACCTGTTGAGGGCAGCGTCTACACTTTTGGAATTCAAATAGAGAAGAAGCTAGAAGAAGAGCTAGTTCATGATTTTATTTATCATGCATTTATGGTTAAAACGTATAAAATTGTAATTTTTTTTTTTTTTTTTAGAAAATCAGCAACGGTTTCTCTAGATAAGACCCTTATTCCTCGTCTGGGATCGCGTAGAATGCTTTGAAGATGCACTGAAACTCTAATTTTGACCTTCAACCATTTGGGGTCCATTGAAGTCCACTATATGGAGAAAAATCCTGGAATGTTTTCATCAAAAACCTTAATTTCTTTTCGACTGAAGAAAGGAAAGACATGAACATCTTGGATGACATAGGGGTGAGTAAATTATCAGGAAATTTTAATTTGAAAGTGAACTAATCCTTTAAGGATCAGTAATTTGTTTGTAATTTATTTATATATTAAAAAAAAATACTTTTATTCAGCAAGGACATTAAAATTATCATAAATTATATTAAATACTGATTTCTTTTAACTTTCTATTCATTAAATAATCCTGGGGAAAAAAAGCATCACGGTTTCCCGTAAAAAAAAAAAAAAAAAAAAAAAGAAAAAAAAAAATTAAGCAGCAAGGATTTTTAACATTTTTATCAATGTTAAAAATGATTAAGCAGAACAGTAAAGAAGATTTTTAGCTGAAACCGTGGTCCTCAGTGATTCATATAATGGAAGTCAATAGGTGCCGTCATTTTGAAATTCAAAAACACATATGCAGACAAAACAAAATTAATACCCGTGGCTCCTGACAATACATTTTATCGTTTCGCTTCTTAAGACCTCAGTGTATTGTCAGGAGCCATAGGTATAATTTTTTTTTTTTTTTTGCCTGCATTTGTTTTTTTTTTTTTTTTTTTATCTCAAAATGGTGGCACCCATTGACTTTCATTAGGCTATATGAATCACAGAGGACCACGGTTTCAGCTAAAAATCTTCTTTACTGTTCTACTTCAGAAAAACGTCACCTACATTTTGGATGGCCTGAGGAGTAAATTAACAGCAAATTTTCATTTTTGGGTGAACTATCCCTTTAATGTGGAAAATAAAACTCACCATGGCTTAATGTAGCATATTGAAACTGGAGGACCAAATCCAGTATGCAAATTACTGATTACTCATGCACATTACACTGCATTTCTGTAAACGTGTGATGCGACAGCTTGTTTAAAACCAAAGTTTATCCATTTATCCACTTCCATGTAGCAAGTGCACTTCCACAAAACCATTTTTTTATATTCTTTGTACTGTTCTGAACATTGATATTTTGTGCAACAGTAACTCCACTCAGTGTTCATTAAGGCCTTACAACTTTTTTTTTTCTTTTCTTTTTTTTTTTCATATATGAATGTAGTGAAAGTAACTTTCATCTTTTCATCTCTGTAATAGTGTTTCCCTGTTGTTTTGGAAATGGATACATTTTATCACTGATATGATAAGTGATGTATTTTTAAAAGTCAAAATTACAACTGTTAGAGGATATATATTCTTCATTCTTTCTGACAAGCAGCAAAATAGAATGTGAATTACAGTATTACAGTGTTTTCTACATTTTTAAATTGCAGTGTACATTGTTTATTATAAGGGGGTAGAATCCGCAGCTCAGTACTCACTCATGAGTACTTTTAAATAATGCTCTTTTACTCTTACTCAAGTACTCTACTCGCACTACATATTTTGGAATGGCACTTTTTACTTTCAGTACTCTTACCACCCCTGCCTGTGTGCTTCACTTGCCTGTGTAGAGCTTTCTAAAATCAGTCACACATGAGCTTCCACTTCAGTTTGTATGCCTACATTTTAGTTTGGTGCCTACAATGACAGTAGACAGCAAGGGTCTCACTTGGCTTTGGAACAGAGCTATGCTGAACAATTCAGCTGTTATGTTGACAGTTCAGGAGCTTTCGTACAAGGCTTTCATAAACTCCATGTCATATTTAATCGCATTTAAAATCAGTGCGTTCATTTTTTGGGGGAATTTTCAATTTTGGGGGAAAGCATATTTCAAGTCCCCTCACGAGAGCAGACTGAGGCATACTGTAATGAGATTCAACATTTCTGCCTGTGGTCTGGTCTGAGTGGATGTAAGAGTAATTTGGGTTTATGGCTGTCAGCGCTGACCAGGTCCTCCCCAGAATCCATAAACAGAACTGCAAATCAAATTCCACATTTTTTACTTAATATGCTGGACGTGAAGGGAAAACTAGGTGACAGCAAAAGAGAACCCAAGAGATGGATGTAGAAACAGACAGAAGAAGGGAGGAAGAGAGAAAGACAGAGATTAAAGTTATATTCTAAAATGACTGCAGCATTAAGGGCTTAATGGGGCTTGCACATCTCAAACACTCAAGGGTCAGTTTTAGTTTTAACATGTCTATAGTCCTAACATCACAGTTATTCCTGCCTCGAATGCATTAGTGGTGTGTCCTCAATCCACTATCAGCTCTAACCCCTTTAAAACCGGAACAACAGACAGGCTGCCCTGAGATAAATGTGAGAATTTTAAGCCATTACGTTTGCTCCATTGGTTCAATGAGACCTAGGGAACCAGTAGAGCTGCTAAGCAACACAATGATATTTCTGGGTGTCTAGTGGGCGGTTCACATCACTACAGGAGAAAAGAAGTGTGTTTGGCTTTTTAGAGTTTCAGACTTCTCATTGTAAGGCTTTTTAAAGAAGGTTTGTATGGCTACTTTGTGTGGAATAGCCTATTTAAGGCACATTTTTACAGACTTACATCAAGCTTATTCTTTAAATATTTTTTTCTCTTCTTTTTTTGAGACAGTCTGAAGATCTTGGCAGGGTGATGACATATATCTGCTGCCGGACATACATCAACATGCAAATTAGAGCGCCATTTACAGCCCCTGTCATGTAAATCAGAGGCTGTGTCTCCTGAACTCTTTCCAAAAGACCTTCATCAACACGGCCATCACAATCCCTGCTGCTGCACTCTATAGTTAGCGTTCAGCAAAGTTGGAGAAAGATGGAGAAATGCAGCTAGGAAAAAGGAGAAGATGACGGAGGAAAGATAGAGGGATGAATCCTATGAAATATCTGGATCATATTTCATTTCAAAATAAAAATAGAAAACATTCAATGTAGCATGAAGTCTCTTTTTAGATTTTAAGACCATATACAGTACAGTCCAAAAGTTTGGAACCACTAAGATTTTTAATGTTTTTAAAAAAAGTTTCGTCTGCTCACCAAGGCTACATTTATTTAATTAAAAATACAGTAAAAAAAGTAATATTGTGAAATATTATTACAATTTAAAATAACTGTTTTCTATTTGAATATATTTGACAAAGTAATTTATCCCTGTGATGGCAAAGCTGAATTTTCAGCATCATTACTCCAGTCTTCAGTGTCACATGATCCTTCAGAAATCATTCTAATATGCTGATCTGCTGCTCAAGAAACATTAAATGTGTACAATTGTACAAAATATTTGTGTACAATATTTTTTTCAGGATTATTTGATGAATAGAAAGTTCAAAAGAACAGTGTTTATCTGAAATCTAATATTTTGTAACATTATAAATGTCTTTACTGCCACTTTTGATTGATTTAATGCATCCTTGCTGAATAAAAGTATTCATTTCTTTAATGTCTTTTCAAAAAAATAAAAATAAAAATTCTTACTGACCCCAAACTTTTGAACGGTAGTGTATAATGCTACAGAAGCTTTGTATTTTCTATTCATCAAGGAATCCTGAAAAAAAAAAGTACACAACTGTTTTCAACATTGAAAATAATCATAAATGTTTATTGAGCAGCAAATCAGCATATTAGAATGATTTCTGAAGGATCATGTGACACTGAAGACTGGAGTAACGATGCTGAAAATTCAGCTTTGCATCACAGGAATAAATTACTTTGTCAAATATATTTAAATAGTACACAGTTATTTTAAATTGTAATAATATTTCACAATATTACTGTTTTTTACTGTATTTTTAATTAAATAAATGTAGCCTTGGTGAGCAGACGAAACTTCTTTTAAAAACATTAAAAATCTTAGTGGTTCCAAACTTTTGGACTGTACTGTATATAAAATTCTGTTTAAACGTTTGGGTCTCTTATACTTAAGGCTGTGCTTATTTGATCAAAAATACAGTAAAACAGCCATATTGTGAAATTACATTTTACAGTTTTTCTCAATCGCTGTGGCTCTATTCTTGAATGAGACTTTTTTTTTCTTATTTCTTATTGATTTAAGCAATTTGCATGTGTTTTGGCACATGTGTGCAAAAGAGTGTACAACACCTAAATGCACATGGCTTGTTAATTTAAACTGATGAGTTGATTCTCAGTGAAACTCTTCACAACTTCTAAACATTTTTTCATTGTGTGAGCCTTCACATGCAAAATGATCCATTCATTTATCAAAATCTGTTAGACATGCATGAATATTCCACATGTGACATGACCTATGACCTATGATTTTTAATGTCTGCTGACAAATGGCCAAATTGTAATGAAATAGGGATCACAATCTTACCAATCAACCAATCATGTTTGGAAGCATACAGTAGGCTACATGGAGTTTACACAATCACTGCCATTTTTGAACATGCAGGAACCCCTAAACAGCAACAGCAGTTTATTTTTGCAGAGATGTTACATATAAACTGAAAATACACATTTGCTTGTGGAAAAGCAATAGGAAGATATGCAAGAATGTGTGGTGTTAGGGGAGACATACTGTAATAGAATATGTAAAAATGAACACGCAACTGTGAATTTTAAATTTACATGTAACACATTAATGTGCTGTATAATTAAAAATGTTTGGTCCCACTTTATATTAGGTGTCTTTAATTACTTTGTACTAACATTTATTGTAAATGAGCCATTTGATATAATGCATTTATTGTGTACATGCATGTTTTTACATTGCACTTATTTAAAAACAATTCAGCTGTTTTTACACCGCTGAGCCTTACGTTACCCCTTCATCCTTAAACCTACCTACACCACTAAACCTGCCCCTAACCTGAAGTATCCACCTCAGTAGCAGCACAAGTGTTTTACAATACAATGTGAATACAATAAGTACACTGTTCTTATTTTTTGATGTAAGTACATAGTAGATAAGGACACATACAGTAATATAAAGCGTGACCTTAATGTCCGTTTTCTTTACAGTATTGACTTTTCCTAGTAATTTTTTTTTTTACCTACTGCTGAAATCTGTATCTAAAAACATTTAGCTAGACAAAACTGACATTCTTGTACAGTGTAGAAAACAGTCAGTGTCAACTGAAAGTTAGAAAATGCAAATTGTATATAACACATTTTTCTATAGTGAAAAAACATCTAAACATTTTGACCAATGTGGTTCACATGCTGACAAAAACACTTATTTTGGTGGCATTGGCCAATTTACTGACACAATAACTAGGTTTTGAAGAATGAATTATATGTTTTGGGTGAGTAACTACATTTTGCAGATATGCAATAGAGTTCTAATGTTTCAGTGAACAGTTGTGACAATTGCACTTACAATTTAGAGAATGTTAAGGCTTACATTACATTTTAAAGTATATTACATAATTTGCCTGTGATTGAAAAGCTGAATTTACAGCAGCCATTACTCCAGTGTCACATGATCCTTCACAAATTACTCTATGCCAAAGCGTTCAGGTATTTGGTGGCATTTCTTACTATCATTATGTTGAAAACAGTTGTGCTGCATAATATTTTTGTGGAAACTGATATATTTACAAGTTTCATTGTGCAGAATTCTTTTGTAACCTTATAAATGATAAATGTCGTTGTCACTTTTGATCAATTTAATGTGTCCTTGCTGAATAAATGTATTTAACTTTATGACCATGGATGGATGGATGGATGGATGGATGGATGGATGGATGGATGGATGGATGGATGGATGGATGGATGGATGGATGGATGGATGGATGGATGGATGGATGGATGGATGGATGGATGGATGGATGGATGGATGGATGGATGGATGGATGGATGGATGGATGGATGGATGGATGGATGGATGGATGGATGGATGGATGGATGGATGGATCTGAACAAGTTTTTTTTTTTTTCCCAACATTTTTGGAGGGTGAAAATGTGCTCAATTGTCATAGAAAGAATGCAAAAATAGAAATTTCTTTTGATTTGGGATGAAATATGAGCTAGACATCTCTAGCATCTCTAGAAAAGAGGGGTCAGCTCAGGCAGAGAAATAAATCGGGATGAAGTCATGAATTCAGAGGTCTCATAATTCAGCACCAGTCACAGGGTGAGCGCATAGTTTTCCATTATCCTCTGAAAAGGCTCACAAATACAAATATATGAGACATATTATAAGAAACATAAAACTCTCTGTTTGTGACGCTTGTGCTAAACAGTTTATTAATGTAATGGTTGTTTTTCCAGATAGGCCTTCAACTATAAATACAGAAAGCGATCAGCATCTCAGTCAATCCCGGGTGGTAATTCCCCATAAGAGCAGTGCTATAAAATACAAACATTAGCCAGACTGAAATCAATACAAAAGCAGCCACTGACAAAACCAAAAGGGGATGCTACAAAATATCAGTAACAGAACGATTATACTCCAGTATTTATTTGATTTCATTTTTTTTTTTTTATTCATGTTTGCTCTCTCCGGAGACTTGGGCAGCAGAGGTATTGAGACTATATAAAGTTCTGGAATCAATAAGATACCTGAACAGTTGATTCACATCTGCGGCTGGCTTTTAAATCTAACAATTTTCGCTTGTATGTGAAATAAATAGACAGCTGCTGCAGCATTATGAGCTGAGGTGTATTTGAGAAAAAAGCAGAACCCAGCTGGACTCTAAAAGCTGAATGACGCACTAAAAACAAAAGAGTTCTGAACATGAACTCTTTCCTGTATGCAGGTACATCACATTCATTCTCTCACTGAAAGCTTGCACTGCTTATGAAGTTATGTCAAATCTTGCGTGGGCTACTATGGGGATTATGGGTAAAGAACAAAGTAGCAAAGGTTGGCTTCCTTTAGCACGGTGTTGCCGTGGTGATGGATCTGAGTGCCCTTTGGAGAGAATCAAAGGTATAAACACAGTGATATTGTGAAATGTCACAATGACAGTTATGTAATAAATCAATGCTACTAGTGTCTATGCGCTCACAATCTTGCTTGGCCCTCCTTTGTACCTGTAATGCTCAGCTTCGGCTGAAGTTATAATTGATTATTGATAAAGAATTAGTATGAGAAAGTAAAAAAGGGAGAGAATGAATGGAAGAGAGACAATCATGCAATTAACTTTAGGCAAAGCTGTAAGATTTAAGGGATAGAACTAGAGATGAGAGCATAAACAATACAGAGACTGTGATTATTTCATTGATCCTTAATTTAATATTTATCAATGGTGAGGCAGATTTAAGGATTTACAGAAAGGATTCAGAGGAAAAATCGTACTACTGCAGGCCTAATTTCACTGCCATTTTTTTTCTACCTACTTTAATTGATTTAACAGAATAAATGAATGAATACTGCTATTGATTACTTTGTGTAAAGTCAACAAATAATGAGCATTCTGTTCTTATTTCTCTTCTAAAAGCCACAGTTAGGTTTCATTTGCCTACTTCTTGCTCCTCATATGTCTTCATATTTCTCATAAGTCTAAATGTCACTCTTAGCGATTTATCCATAGCCCTTTCCTCCATATAAAATTGCAATAAATAACCTTGGTGTATTCGCTCACCCTTTTTTCATAGTGGTTAGGTTAAAAGTCAACATGAAGCTGCATTTGCAACCCATTTCATTTTATCTATTGGGAATTGACTGGATTGTGAGATGTGGGTGTTCAATAGAATGGAGCCAAACCTGAATGTGAGTTTGTGGATTGTGGAGAGCCTCTTTGCATTTTATTCAGATCTATCTTTATACGCTATCATTGCTGTGAGTTTTATTTACATTAACCAGGGCTTGACACTGAAGCCTGCAAATAAATTTGTTTTCAATTGCAGTAATTTCAGTTGCAGTCAAGAAAGGAATCTTTGAATGGACACCTTGCAATGCCATATGAAAATTACTGCATAACAAGATTATATTCAACATAATCCTTATAATAATAATAATGAAGCTATTTAATGTGACAAAATATAATTGGGTTGGTTCCAGTAGGCAAATGTGAATGGAATGTGAACGGAGACAAAACCTAATTTCAAGCTCTTCTAACATTATCTAGTAATAAATTACTACATTACTACAAACTGCACTGAATACTGTAGCTATTTGTCTGCTGAAAAGGGGTCAATGATGTGACGCGTCATTTTTTATTTTTTTTGTACAAAGGCCTTAATAATAATAATAATAAAAAACAAAGATATGACATCCAAAGTATGTAGTACAACTAGTTCACTTTTATTGAATCCAAAAGGTTTTAATTATATTTTGCTACATATAAAGGTATTTTGAAGATTTTGAAGTGTCAAAAGGTCATTCGGTTTAACCATCCAAAAGCCAATACAGCCATTTCATTAGTGATTGAAATATCTTAAAATTTAATAAATGTATAAATTTTTTATTGTGGCATGATTTCATCACATGGTATATCAACATAGTGCAAAATGGTATTAGAATTATGTGTAGAAGTTGTTGCTTTGTTTTGAGAAAGAATGTCCAGAAAACAGAATTTTGTTGATGTCATTCAGAGTAACCAATATATAGAGATCCTTTTTATGGATTAAGGCATGCGTTAAATATCATGTGACAGGATGTGACATCATTCAGACACCTGCAAAGGACCACATGGTTGTGAAGCAAAGTTACTAACTCTCTCTTAACTGTTTGTCATGTTTGCACTTGTTCATACGCATGTCCCGAAACATCAGGTCATTCGGTACAACTGCTATAAAACATGGAAAATGTTGTAATATTTTAAAAACTTGTACTAACTGTAAAATTTTTCATTGTACTTTTGCTAGCTAGCTAGATATCAGCCTGTTAGCATTGTTTGAAAATATCGTCATTCGGTATAACCAAAAGTGTCATTCGGTAAAACAAAAATTTTGGTTAAACACAATGGGCCCTATTTTAACGATCTAAACACAAAGTGTAAAGCGCACGGCGCAGGTGCACTCAGGGCGTGTCCAAATCCACTTTTGCTATTTTAACGACGGAAAAACGGTCCGTGTGCCGGGGAGCATTTTTGAAATGGGTTGTCCCTATTCTCTTAATGAGTAATGGCCGTAACGTTCAATAAACCAATCAGAGTGTCATCTCCCATTCCCTTTAAGAGCGAGATGCGCTCGCGCCATGGCGGATTGCTATTTACATGGCGGAATTTGTTGGCGGAAAAGCTGAACGCTTTTCAAGCGAAGAAACCGATCTGCTCGTGCACGAAATTAAAGTCAGTTAATATATATGTGTGTATATTGGCATGATTGTTCAATTAATTAGCCAATTTCGTTCATCATTATAAGTAGTAATAGGCTGAATTGAAAATAAATAGCCTAATTCTAATACACGCAATGCCTATTCATCATTTACATTTTTATATTTATGTAGCCTACACAATAATATTCTTTTACACTGTAATCCTTTTGTTTTTAATATTTGGCATGTTTGTGTGATGCGCATCCCTGTGTGTAATAAGCAAAGTCAACGCGCCCAGAGGCGCAGTTTCTACCAACGCGCTCTAACAAAAAAATACTGCGCCATTGACTTTAGACTTTAGACTAGGTTTGAGTTGGTCTATGGCGCAGTCTATTTTCAGCTCCTTAAAATAGCAATGCGCCGGCAATGCGCCTGAACACACCTCTTTTTTAGACCAGCACGCCCATGGGCGCACTAACTTGTGCAAATGCATTTACTAATTTAAGTTCATGGCGCTGAACGGGAAAACGCGAACGGCGGCGGACGCAAACTAGCAAACACACTTGCGCTGCGCCTTGCGTCACATTGCGCCAGGTGTATTATAGGGCCCAATGACTTCTTCATTGAAGAAAATTTTGTCCATCTTGTAAAAAATGACAAAAGCAGTGTTGATTATAAAAATCACATCTCATTGTTAACACTTAATAAAACTTAAAACAAAAAAAGACAAACTGATGAATTGATTTAAAATATGTATGTCTATGTGCGTATCCTTCTGTAAGTGCACAAGGGTTTTAACTTTGTGGGCACACGAGGGCACATGAACTCACACATGAGGGCTCTAAATTTGAGTGGTGAGATCAAAAAACTCATTGTAGTGAGTCCTGAAGGCTTTGATGTGCAGCATGAGCCTCAGATGAGAAAACCAATCGCTGCATGTTGATTGCTTTGGTCGAGTCACCCATGTATGCATATGATTTAATGGGACTACATTTTGAAGATGAAAGGGGTTTAGAGAAGCCTAATGTAGAACGCTCTACCTTAATACACACCCACAGGGGGCTTTCAGCTCAAATGCGACTCACACAAACGCCCATCGCCGTGATTGACCTGGATCAATCTTGCTCCTGAAAAGCTGGAGTCCAGTCAATCGATGCTACAATTAATTACAACTTGATGTGTTTGAAATCAATACGCCCAAATGCCAAACATGTGTTCACAGCTGGTTTTTAAGTAAAAACAGGGAAATGAAAGGCTTATTTAGAAGTCACACAGGGTAATTTAAGTGAACAAAAAACACCATCCATTAATCAGGCTGTCACCTCTCAGGTGACATATTCAAAAGCAATGGGCGACGATAATGTGTGACCACTGTTGTTGAAGGTCGCAGAAATAATAAGTAGTGATTTGGCACTAATATAAAGCTACTTAAAGGAACAATTCATCTGGAGCAACCTTGCTAAATGGAACGAAGACATTTACCCATCATCAGGGCTCCTTTAATGGGATAATTCACCCTAACATTCAGTTATTTTCTCACCCTCAATCTCTCCAAATCCATATGCACAGAAAACATTCTACAGGGTTAGGATGAGTAAATAATGAAGGAATTTTCATTTTTATATAAATATATTATGTAAATTTACACCAAAAGGGTTAGTAAGCAGTTTTTAATACTAAAATTAAGTTAACACACATTAACAGTACATCTTGTGGCTATACTATTTAGTATTTAGTGTTTACAAATCACACCCATTCACGTCCATTGTAACCCAGAGAAAAAAATCATGTTTCCATCCAAAGTTGCGAAGAGAACAAATTCGTCACTTCCTGATAAACTGGTGCTAAACATCACTAAGAAAAATGGAATTGGCTGCAGTAGAAGTACTGCACATAATCATTTTCATATACAATAAATTACTTGCCCCTTAGAGCGCACAGACAAAATGGAGTAAACGCTGTCATGTTATCTTGCATTTAGATGCCTGGTGTTTGTGAATGCATTCGTTTAAGGCGCTTCTGGGAGGGAATTATACAAACCACTTTAAAGATAAACTTCGCTCAGACATTACAGAATGATCAAAACTGCATTTCAGATGCTGTGCAACGAGATCGGTCCGCTGGTTGGTCCAGTTTTGCAACGCCGCAAAGTCACGTCTTTTTGAAGCGCGTGAAGGAATTTATTCGGTAAAAGTGTTTCCATCGTAGTTCAAGCGCATGTTTTGATATTGCAACTCATTTGAGCACATACGTTTTTTTTATGCACATTTTTAGAATATATGCGTATCTTGGCATTTCCATCCAATGTTTTTTTATGCAATATCCCAAAATTTGCATAAAAATAGGTGGATGGAAACATAGCTACTGTAACAAGTGCTGCCAACTGAGCTTAAATTGTACTAAACCTTGTATATTTTTAACTAGGTCTATGTTGTTTGACTAGCTTTACCAGCTACATTTTGCAGCTGAAAAGCATGATCCAAAAGTCAAGTCAAGTCAAGTCAAGTCAAGTCAAGTCAAGTCAAGTCAAGTCAAGTCAAGTCAAGTCAAGTCAAGTCAAGTCAAGTCAAGTCAAGTCAAGTCAAGTCAAGTCAAGTCAAGTCAAGTCAAGTCAAGTCAAGTCAAGTCAAGTCAAGTCACCTTTATTTATATAGCGCTTTTTACAATGCAGATTGTATCAAAGCAGCTTTACATTGATAACTGGTACATAGTTTTTGCTGCACAGCAGCTCTTCAAGAATAGTGTCAATGCAGGCAGATCAAAGCACTGTTGAATAAATGTCAAGAATACTGTTGAATATCAAATGTCAAGTCAAATGTCAAGTGTCCCCAACTAAGCAAGCCAAAGGCGACAGCGGCAAGGAACCCAAACTCCAACAGGTGACATCAGGTGGCAAAAAAGTGGCAAATAGGTGTTAAAATGGAGGAAAAAAAACCTTGGGAGAAACCAGGCTTAGTCGGGGGGCCAGTTCTCCTCTGGCGAACAGTGCTTTGTTACAATTCAGGTTGCTATCATAAATCTGATAGGATCGCAACATTCAAAGTATTTATTTCAGTTCCATCCAGCTGAGGATCGTATTCATCACGCCGGTATGGACGGTTTGTTGAGGAACTGTGCTACTGGTTGTCGTGTCGATGAGGCCTTCACAGTGGATGATCTAGTCGACTCGATCTCTGCTGATACTTCAGGGCTGCGTTGTGGTCGTGTCCAATTGAGGATCGTATTCATCACGCCGGTATGGTCGGTTTGTTGAGTAACTGTGGCACTGGCTGTCGTGTTGATGATGTCTTCACAATGGATGATCTAGTCGACTCGATCTCTGCTGATACTTCAGGGCAGCACCAGAGATGTCTGGGTACTCTCCCTGCTGGTAGCTCTGCAGTTAGTATGCTAATATCTTGTGAACAATCCAGCATTCTACAGTATGTCAGATGATCTTTTAAGTAGGGACCTCTATGCCACACCACCTCAAAATGAAAAGAGAGAAGGAGATAGACCATAAAATGAAACAAGATCCCAGACTGCATTTCTAAACACAGAGGAACATATAGCAGATTATATTTGCTACAGTGTAAAAGCAAACTTGAAGAAAGATGCTAATTGAGATGGGGGTTTGACTGGGGATTGGAGCTGCTGGAGAGGAATACATCCTGAGATATGCATACAAATAAACTACAGATACAAATATAACAAAATATTCATTATTCAGCACCAGAGATGTCTGGGTACTCTCCCTGCTGGCAGCTCTGCAGTTAGTATGCTAATATCTTGTGAAATACCAAACAAACACATTCTCGCTTCATTCAGTCACCTGACTATCTGTTTGTTAAATAAGTGAGCGAACACTGCAGTGAAGAGGGCTGCTTCACCATTCCCCGATCTTGATCAAAATCAAATGTTTGTTTTAATTTTGTTTGATGGTATGTATGGCATGGCATCCTACCAAGATTTTCCTCTTTTTTTTTTTTAAAAAGTAATTTTTCTTCGTCGTCTTCTGTGGAGAGCACTAAAGATTTGGCAGAGTTTCTATCCCCAGGCATCGTTTCTCGGCAGGCATCACACAAGGCAGTATTCAGTTAAAGTGCCAAGCACATTCCCAACGAACGGAATTGTTTTTTTGTTTTTTTTTCACTCTCTCTTTCATGACGTTCCAAACACTCCTGTCTTTTCTTTATTCATCACAGGCCTAGAGGGTTTACACAGCTCAGAGGCATTAAAACGTTTCCTGAATATTCACTGACGTATGTGCAA
Source organism: Megalobrama amblycephala (assembly GCF_018812025.1). Lineage (NCBI taxonomy): Eukaryota > Metazoa > Chordata > Actinopteri > Cypriniformes > Xenocyprididae > Megalobrama > Megalobrama amblycephala. The sequence goes on along the minus strand of NC_063057.1, from coordinate 16,739,429 downwards.
CTATGGCTTTGAAAATGAAACGAGTACAAATGCAATCAGGAGCCAAACAGAGTTTACAGCGTGACGGCAGACGTAAGGCTGCTTATATGCTGTTTAAAATGGTTTACTACAGCTCAGGTGATTTGCTGTTTTTTAAACATGTTGCTGCTGTTTGTTATTTAGCTGTGCAGTTGGGCAATTCCTGGGTAAGTTGTGCCAGGTATGGTGTCAAGCCTCATAGCAGGTATGGTAATATCTCAATCAGTGAGGCAAAGTGCTCTTGACTTGAAAAAATGTGAACATACGGTGAGTTCTAAAAGACCAAAATTGAAAAGTGAAAAGCACACTGAAAACAAATTAATTCTGTAAATAATGCAAAAAGATTTTTTTAGGGTTAAAATGCTATGATGTGAAGTTTATGATCGAACAAAAAACATCAAATAAGCATGTTTGTGACCATGTGAACTCATTTGTACAGACGGTCAGATTTTCTTGTTCTAGCACTTTGAAACACTCAAATTATTTTGGATAACATGTTTATCAGGTTTTATTCAAATTTGGAAACCTTCATTGAGAGATTGTGGCAACCCCAACTTTTCACTCAAATCATTAATTTGATGTTATAATTTCTAATAAAAAAAAGTGTGCATTACATTACAAATAATTTTAAACATTTTAACTTATGGTCTCAGACTTTTGGACCCCACAGTAGTGTTGAGGAGTAACTAACTAAAACTAGCTAAGCAATTAAGTTATTGAGCCAACCGTAAAGGATCTGAATATATTTTTTTAAATTATATTTTATTTATAGTTTTAAGTTATATTAACAAACACAGAAGCAGTTAGTAAATATATACAGACACATTTAAAATAATACCTTAAATTGGTACCTTAAATACCTTGAATTGTTTTATAAATCAGGTTAGAATCAGAATTAGGTTCACAGAATATATTGTCATTAAACTTCCAAAAGTCTCAAGAGGTCCTAATGTGGCTAAATGTGTCCGAATATGACTTTTCCCCTACTATATAATGTGAAAAAGCAGTATGTGAAATGAGTAATACGTATGAATTAATATAATTTATAAAACCTAGGTGAAAAGCACCTGGATGTCAGAAAAACATGGAAAAACCCTAGTAAAAAGTAATATATTTAAAATACATTTATTTCATACTAAGTATAGTTCAAATATATTAACATTTACTGATATATCGCATGAGACTGACTGATATAAAAATTATAATTAAACTTTATTTGGAGTACTACTTGTGCACACTGCACATTTCTTAATATTAAGCCTAAAAAAATGTTTTAATGTCAATATTGATAAGGATTCTATGAACTTTGAATAATATTAGTCTTTAAATGCAAGATATTTAAAGTGAACCTAAAGTATACTTGCAATAGTTCCACTTTAGCACAATCAGATATACTTAAGTATATCTTTAGTTGGACCTCAGCACGACTTCCGCACAGTTAAAGTGCATTCAGTACAAAATTAGTTGTTCCAATTTAGCAGACTTTAAGTATACCAGATTAGTATACCGAAAGTACAATTGCAGAGTATTTTTATTAAGTACATAAATATGTAAATGTATTAGTTGTATACTTAGCATGAAATAAAAGTATTTAAAATACATTTTAGCATATTTATTTATCACTAGGGTAGTTTGTCATATTTATCCTATCCTTTGGTACACTATATTGCCAAAAGTATTGGGACACCCCTCCAAATCATTGAATTCAGGTGTTCCAATCACTTTTCCATGGCCACAGGTGTATAAAAAAAGCACCTAGGCATGCAGACTGCTTCTACAAACATTTGTGAAAGAATGGGTCGCTCTCAGGAGCTCAGTGAATTCAAGCGTGGTACCATTTGTGAAATTTCCTCACTACTAAATATTCCAAATATTACACTATATTCCACCAACAATATTTCACCAACTTTCTACAGCGTCAATAGCTACAGACCTCCAAACTTCGTGTGGCCTTCAGATTAGATCAGGAACAGTGCGTAGAGAGCTTCATGGAATGAGTTTCCATGGCCAAGCAGCTGCATCCAAGCCTTACATCACCAAGTGCAATGCAGTGGTGTAAAGCATGCCGCCACTGGACTCTAGAGCATTGGAGACGTGTTCTCTGGAGTGACAAATTATGCTTCTCTGTCTGGCAATCCGATGGAGGAGTCTGGGTTTGGTGGTTGCCAGGAGAACGGTACTTGCCTGACTGCATTGAGCCAAGTGTAAAGTTTTGTGGAGGGGGGATTATGGTGTGGGGTTGTTTTTCAGGGGGTGGGCTTGACCCCTTAGTTCCAGTGAAAGGAACTCTTAATGCTTCAGCATACCAAGACATTTTGGATGATTTCATGCTCCCAAATTTGTGGGAACAGTTTGGGGATGGCCCCTTCCTGTTCCAACATGACTGTGCACCAGTGCACAAAGCAAGGTCCATAAAGACATGGATGAGCGAGTTTGGTGTGGAGGAACTTGATTGGCCTGCACAGAGTCCTGACCTCAACCCGCTAGAACACCTTTGGGATGAATTGGAGTGGAGACTGCGAGCCAGGCCTTCTCACAAAACATCAGTGCCTGACCTCACAAATGCGCTTCTAGAAGAATGGTCAAAAATTCCCATAAACACACTCCTAAACCTTGTGGAAAGAGAAGAGTTGAGGCAGTAATAGCTGCAAAGGGTGGGCCAACTCCATATTAAACCCTATGGATTAAGAATGGGATGTCATTAAAGTTCATGTGCACATAAAGGCAGGTGTCCCCAAAACTTTTGGCAATATGGTTTGTTTATTTGCTAGGTCAGTGTTATTGTGGATTTTGGTTCTTTTGTTGTTGTAGACTGTAAGTACCTTTTGAAATAACTGAAATCAATTGGCAAAGTGATGAAAACTGTAATGTGGTCAAGACCTGCCTGGAACTTCTTAAGTTGTGCGTTTCTTTAAAAATAACTTTAGTCAAATTTTTAGACAAATTGTATGAATTCGTACAAGTGAGGTCATACAAATTCTTACGAATTTCATAAAATATGTATGAATTGGTCAGGAGATAGTGTTGGCACACATATGTTCGTCAAGCAATCAGAATCAAGCCTTCAGCAGCCCTGTTGCATAAAAATGAATAATAACTTAAATTTGGGTCTGTTCATTATCACACAGTTATTATATGGATTCAGAAAACGAGTTTGGAATGAGATAAATGTGTGTTGTTTTAGGTGAACTATAACTATAGCTTCTTAGTCGTTAGCTACTTTTTCTTAATTACTTGCATTGAGGCTAAAGGGGTGGTCACACTACACTTTTCTTTCTATTGGCTTTCATTCATACGTTTTGCTGCATTCCAAAGTTCAAGTTTGGTGAACTCTGAATACGTATCCTGTGAAGATGTGTGAACAATAGAAGATTGATGTGTCAAAGGTACAGTGGAGTAGATTGAATATTTTTACATTTTGGATATGCTATACATTGAATAATGCTTTTAAAAGATGTCATAGTGTGACCGGGGCTGATTGTACTTTTAAACAAAAATTATGAGTCATTTGTGGCATTGAAAGCTACAGCTTTAAAGTAGCTTCCTAAACATGGCACCAGAACAATAATACAGAGTATTTTCCCTGCGCACACACACACAAATTTACATCTGCATCCTCCATTCACTGAAAGTTCACAAGCAAACAAGAGAATCTAATAATTTCGCAGGGAAATGATAATTGAATCCTGTTAGCAGGAGAGGCTGGCAAATGGCTGCTCTTAGCGTTGATTTGATTCATATATTCAGATCCTAGCATGCTAAACCACAACCGCAGGAAAACAACGGTAAACAATATCAAAACCGAGTGGGACTGGTGGAGTACACAGATTTGGACAGAGATACTGACAAACCTGAAAATCTTATACGACAAATACTTTCACTGTTCAGCTACATTGAGCATGTTTACATGCAGACCAATATGGTGATAACTACCAAAAATCTGCTTGTTGAAATTGCAAACCAATAACCAAACAAAGAAAGAAAATCGTGTTTACAATACTTAAAAAAAAAAAGATTATTTCCAAGGCAGTGATGTGAAAACACAATCATTTGTGTATCTGACTCAAAGTATTCCATGTTATGTGAGTTGTGGTGTAAAATAAAGCATTATTAGGTTTCCAAAATGTTGCGAAACTTGCACATACTCTTATTATCCTCCTCATGCTGTTTCTACAGTTACAGCATTATAACAATACCAGTTCTACTTTAGTTGGACAAGATGAAAACACATTTTTTAACTTGGGTCAAGAACGAGTCGGAGTGTATATTTCCTCTTCACCTACTGCCAAACTCTTGCTCTGGCTGGATGCATTTAAATCTTTAAATCTGTCAAACAGTCAGACATGTGCACCTAAACTGCAGAGTATCTTGTTGTGTCAATCAGTTTATGCTTAATCCAGCAATGCATGTGGTTATGTATACATGTTTTCCTTTACTGGAGTAAGGTCATACAAAAACATAATCATGTTAAGAACAATCAACATGCAGAAAGAAATTCATTACCAAAATAGGACATGTTTGTTCTCTTCTGTTCCATGTTAGATAATTCAACATATAGTAGTCAAAACCTTAGTTTCACTGTAGTCCAGCCTGATCCAAAGTTTCAAATGAGCAGAAATGAATGATAACTGAATAATTGAACACAATTGAATTGTGTTCATGATGTCCGTGGAACCATCATCCACAGCAGAACTTCTGCTGGTGATTCAGTAGGAGATTTTTATCAATGAGGCATCTTTAATTAAGAAAGATTCGTCGATTCACAACAATTATTCAAGAAAAGGTATTGAACGAAATTTGCACTACAAACGTGTTTTCAAGTTGCCGTGCAGCACAGGAAAGTCTCTTTGCAGTCAAGTAGCCCTCCTACAGAATAATTAAAACAGTGGGATGCAGGTGAGGAAAAAAGAGATGAGAGTGAGAGAGCGAGGGCGTGATCGAGGGAGAGCTAAACTGATAGTGTGAGAGAGAGAGTTACATAACCTCTATATGTTGCCATACTCATGTTTTATTCACTGAGAAAGAGTGAGAAAGAAAGAGAGAGAAAGGAGAGCTAGGGAGTTACCCCACTAACCACAGCATTCATCCTCTCCATCAGAACAGGAGCTCTACTGAAAAAAACAGTTCTTTAGTCTGATGCACTGCTGATGTGTTTCCGTTCTCAATTGTTCTTATAGTAACAGCTTTTCTGAAGGTTTCTAAAGGTTACAAGAATCTCTGCCACATGCTGAGAACTTAAATTTACATTCAACATGAAATGCCATTTGAAATTAATTTTATCTCCTATATGTGACATGGGTCTATTTCTGAGTGTACCAATGAAAAATATGGGTAAAAGTAGGGAAGCCCTTGATTTATTCTCTAGAGACTTGCTGGATCTTGAACAGTGCTGCCTATACAGTAGTTGTCAAGTGTAATGTCCAGAGGGGATATTTGTTTTAATGACCCTAAAAGTTAAATTAAACCATCAAAATATGATTTAAATATGAGGGAAGAACAAAACACTAAACTTGGTTAAGGTTATTTTGGCTACTACTGTAGATGAATGATAAAGTCACTTCATTGTTATGAAAGATTACAGTCTACAAAGATTTTTCTTTCCAAATCATGAAAAATAAGCCCAGGAATGTGTATTAAAGTCAATAGGGTCAGTTTTGATGTCATGTTGACTTCAAAGGTGAAAACATGATCAATGATCTGAGATCTTGTATCATCATTATACCAGTGAGCGGGGCACTTAACCCCAGGTATAGCTCCAGGGAGACTGTCCCGTGGAAAGTGTACTGTAAGCTGCTTTGGATGAGAAAACATCTGCTAAACAACCAATAACCGATAGCTGTGGTCACCGGGGCTAAACCAGAATGAATGAGTATAACAGATCCAATAACAAACACTTAGATTTGACCTTTTCGCCCTTTTCATCAAAGCCATTGTGCAGTCTTCGATCAAACAGGCCGACCTGAAAAAGCCGTTTTAGTGCTGTGCGTGGAAATTCATTCTAAGTCTTTTAAGATGACTATTCTACTGAGATGGAATTAATCTGCATGGCAAGAGGCTCTTGTCTTAATTAAATGCACTAGCGTGCTTCAACATGACTCTGTTATTCAGGTGTTTGTGGGTGAGAGGAAAGCTAAAGCATTAATAATGTGGGCATTTCTTTGGGCATGCTGGGTTGGCAGTGAGGCTTTTATTCTGTGTTGCGTGCAAAAGATACTGCTTCACACATGCATAGTGACTACTTAAATGTAAAATTAAACAGTGTTGTATGACAGTGTTGTAAAGTAAAAATATAAGGACAGTGGAAAATAAAAGGCTTTTTGGTCAATAAGTCTTAAATTTTTAGATAATTTAACAACTTACATAAAATTAGATATGAATTACATAATTCATGATATATATAAAAACACTTTATACCTTTTAAAAATAAATATTTTCATAGTAAAATGTTCAGGGAAATTATACTATATGTAAATATTCCATTTAATTGATATTACTCCACTTTAGATTTTTTAGAGTAATTTTCTTTTCTTGAAAAAGGTTTTATATGTACGGAAGAGGATTAGGGCCAGGCAATAATAAAAAAATAAAACCATCTCGAGATTAAAGTTTCGAGATTTTTGAGAAAAAACTCGTTAAATTTCGAGAAAAAAGTCGTGATAAAATGTTGAGAATAAACTCGTTAAATTACGAGAAAAAACTCTTTAAATTTCGAGAAAAAAGTCGAGATAAAATGTTGAGAATAAAGTCATTAAAAAACTTGTTAAATTACGAGAACAAATTCGTTAAATTATGAGAAAAATTTCGTTAAATTTCGAGAAAAAAGTCGAGATAAAATGTTGAGAATAAAGTCATTAAATTATGAGAAAAAAGTTGTTAAATTACAAGAATTTAATGACTTTTTTCTCGTAATATAATGACTTTATTCTCATAATTTAATGAATTTATTCTCAACATTTTATCTCGACTTTTTTCTCGAAATTTAACGACATTTTTCTCATAATTTAACAAATTTGTTCTCGTAATTTAACAACTTTTTTCTCGTAATTTAAGGACTTTATTCTCAACATTTTATCTCGACTTTTTTCTCTAAATTTAACAACATTTTTCTCATAATTTAACAAATTTGTTCTCGTAATTTAACGACTTTTTTCTCGTAATTTAATGACTTTATTCTCAACATTTTATCTCAACTTTTTTCTCTAAATTTAACGACATTTTTCTCAGAATTTAACAAATTTGTTCTCGTAATTTAACGACTTTTTTCTCGTAATTTAATGACTTTATTCTCAACATTTTATCTCGACTTTTTTCTCTAAATTTAACGAGTTTTTTCTTGTAATTTAACGAGTTTATTCTCAACATTTTATTTCGACTTTTTTCTCGAAATTTAACAACTTTAATCTCGAGATGGTTTTATTTTTTTATTATTGCTTGGCCCTAATCCTCTTCTGTATATATGACACCAACATGAATACAAAGATTGCATTTTGAAGAGCTTGTGTGTGGCACATGATGGCACTATCAAACTTTCAGCTCATAGTGTGCGTCATCAATAAACCAAAAGACATGAACATACCATATAGGTTCATCTACCATGCAGGAATGTTGCTCTAGGCTTCTAGAGTTGCCGAAAATAGCCAACGCATCACTTCCTCAGTGTTTTCTTTGCCGTTTCGGCTCATTGTCGTTCACAACAGTACTCCCATCTCATTAAAACCTCTGGGATCAGCATGCCCTCCCTGCTTTTCTAAACAAAATATTCGTAAGGAAAATGAAGGGAGTAATGACAGGCAAGGCGAAGTGGCAGCGATCACTTCCTGAGCTTGGCATAATGAGTGAGGGGCAGTGGGTTGCGTCAGTACCCCGAGCCCTCAGGTTCAGAAGCTCTGCCACTCTCATCTGTAGAACAGGACGCTGGGAGCTGACGGGAGCTAATCGCCAGTGCATTAGCATATACTAATTACACTGCTTCTGTAATGGCTGCAGAGATGGGCTGAACCACTGGAGCAAGCCGTGCTGAAGCTAATTTGAGCGTTCTGTGTCCTGTGAGGCTCTTCCGAAAACAGCCTTTACCAGAATGGTAAAATGTTTGTCATAAATGCACATATTGGAACCAAAAATGAAGGTTTATTTTGAATTCAGTATGTTCAGGATCCAACCTACTACAATAAGTTTGGGATTAGAAAAGTAAAAACCACTAAAATATTCAAATATAATCTTATACTATAACAATATCAGTATTGCTCATTCTTAGGGTAGAAAGTTAAGAACAAACCTCTAGCTTCAGTATGTTCTGTAAAATGGGCAATGCCCCCCCATCGTTTCTCAACACGAACAATACCTTTTGTTTGTTGATTAGAGGTGTACTATTACCGATACTACAAAAGTGGACAATAAAACAACGTAAAAACTCCTTAAAGGGTTAATTCACCCAAAAATTTAAATTCTGTCATTATTTACTCACCCTCATGTCATTCTAAACCCGTAAGACTTTTGTTCATCGTTGGAACACAAATTAAAATTTGAGTGATTTCTGTCCCTCCATTGACAGTCTACGCAACTACCACTTTCAAGACCCAGAAAGGTAGTAAAGACATCATTAAAGTAATCCATGTGATTCTAGTGGTTTAACCTCAGTTATATGAAGCAATGCAAGTGCTTTGTTTGCACAAAAACGTGAACGCTCATTGGAGCACTCATCGCTTCATACAATTGAGGTTAAACCACTGGAGTCATATGGATTACTTAAATGATGTCTCTGCTACCTTTCTGGGGCTTGAAAGTGGTAGTTGCGTAGGCTGTCAATGGAGGGACAGAAAGCTCTCAAATTTCATTAAAAAGATCTTCATTTGTGTTCCAAAGGTGAACGAAAGTCTTACTGGTTTGGACGGAGCAACGTAAGGGTGAGTAATTAATGACAGATATTTCATTTTTGGTTGAACTAACACTTTAAGGCTTGTAAGATGTTCACGCCCAAAACTATTAAGATAACGGTAACACTTTACAATAAGGTTCATTAGTTAACATTAGTTAACTACATTAGTTAACATGAACTAATAATGAATTGCACTTATACAGCATTTATTAATCTTTGTTAATGTTAATTTCAACATTTACAAATACATTATTAAAATCTTGTTAACATTAATGCACTGTGAACTAACATGAACAAACAATGAAAACTGTATTTTCATTAACTAACGTTAACGAAGATTAGTAAATACAGTAACAAATGTATTGCTCATGGTTAGTTCATGTTAGTTACTACATTAACTAATGTTTAACTAATGAACCTTATTGTAAAGTGTTACCAATGTCTACTATGTCTACGCCAATTCACGATAATTTATTATAAGTGTAAATGTTTGCTTTAAATGAGGCTTTAAATGTTGCTTTAAATATTCAAGCTCTGTAAAGTTGAGTGGATTTTGATTGGCTGACATTCTGAAAGTGATTCCATTGATATCATTCCTCTGTGTTGTTATTGTTATAATTGTGATACAAATTACCTTATCTTTATAGAATTAGAATGATTATTAAAACTTTTTATTTTTATAATCATCATCCTTGGTGTGAATGTGTGGCCTTTAGACTTACATTTAAAGGAAAGACCAGAGTCTCACACCTTATTTTTAACGTAAAAGCGGCCATTTGTAATTTGAATGTGCGAGGCTTCCGGTGTCATCCACTTCCAGTAGTTTTAAGCTGTACGAAACAGCTAGTTATGCTGCTTGATGTTGGCAAACTGGTATTTCTAATCATATCAACTCAATATATTGCCGAAAATATAAACACACTGATTTGTGGCACTGTGGTACTGTACCTGTTGAAAAAAACAGCATTTCTGGTTAGGTATGTTTTGAAGCATGGCAGCTGCTTTGAGCTGGTTTATGCTGGTCAAGTGCTGGTCCTAAACAACTATCTCCAGCTCAGGTCCAGCTAAAGACCAACTAAGGACCAGCATAAACCAGCTGCCATGCTTCAAAACATACCTAACCAGCATATGCTGTTTTTTCAACAGGGTACAGTGTGATGATGTAGATAATTCAGCCTTCAAATGCCTCTGCTCTTACACACAGACACAAAAACAAATACGCTTTACAAAGCTTTCAAAATACACATTAAATACTTGCTTTGGTGATGAGGGCAAACAACTTTTAGTGAGGAAAATAAAAATGTTTTTAGCCTTTTAGCCTCAATCTTAGCCTTTATGTGTGTGTTTTTGTGTGATGGGTAGCTTTGTGTGGGTGGAAGTTCACAGCTAGGTCTGTCATGATCACCGTATACAACTGCAGCACACACGCATACACACACACACACACACACACACACACACACACAACCTTCTTGAGCCAGGGAAACAATGTATAACCCCAAGGGCAGAAGAAGCAATTGAGAAAATCTCAAATCCAAATCATTTTCCTCTTCTCCAGTCTCCCACGATAACCAGAGGCCAGTCCCTGGTGTCTGATTGGCTGACAGGTTTTAAAGGATGAAGTTGAGGTCAGACAGGAGACACAATTACTCTGTACATCTGACCTACTGTGATTCTGCTCTTTATTATCTTTTCATTCACATCCCTCATCCACCTTTCGTCTCTCTCCCACTCTCTATCATAGGTTTAGTGTACCACAGAGAGCCGCAGCATCACAAATCTCAGGCTGTTTACTCTGTTGCTATGGAGACCTCTCTCTCACGGTCTGTCTCTCCGTGCGCTTGACCCGTCCCTGTGCTCTATCTGAGAGAGAACATGCAGATGACAACACCTTTCTCTTCTCTTTCAGTCTGATTTTCCTCTTCTTTATGCTCAGATTATTCCTCTAGGTCTGTGCTCATGGAAACATCTCTACAGGAAGATGATGATTAAGGTGAAGGTGAGAAGGATGAATGGATAAACACAGTGTAGAGTGTAAAATCTCACAGCATATTTCAGAAACGTAAAGCTGCATATAAAACTGTGGATCCATCAGTGCTCATGATGCCTCCTGGGACTCAAAACAAACACACACACACACACACACACACAAAAACTGTTCTTATAAAGAAACATAATACTGATATGTTTATTTATAAGAAACAATTTGAAAATCAAACAAATATAACTGACAATTAAAAAATGCTTGTACAGAACCCCAGAGAGGCCATGCATAAGTATTGTTTTATTGTGATCATGACTCAATTTTCTTGTGATCTTCACACAGCAAAATGTTTCTCATGTTCTCAACATAACATTTTTGTAGATCTCAAATTAAATATTGTTGGTAACACTTTGCAATAAGGTTTCATTACACTTTAAAAAAAAATATTTTGTCAAATCAACTTTAATAATGTGGTTCAGATAACATAATATTTTGAGTTTCTGTTGATTTAAACCAATTGTCTTCATTGTATCAACTCAAATTAAAAAATTTTCAATGAACTCAATTTTAAGGCAACCAGGTAACTTACTTTTTTAAGTTGAACCAACAATTCTTTTTCAGAGAATCTATTAACACTATGTGCAAATAGTGTCCCTTGTTGGCGAATGCTATTTACACTAGCTCCGCCCACCAACGTCTGGTTGGGCCACTCAAGTTTTAAAAAAGATGCACAGTATTCAACATCTTCAGTGGTGCAGCAGTAGTGAGTAAGGCTTGCAAGCCTGGCTTTTAAAGTGATTCGACTCAGGTTCTAATCTGTCTTTTGCCAAGCTCGCATTTATTTTCAATTAAAATGAAAATGATGTTCTAAAAGTGAAAATAAACGAGTGTTTATTAATATTAAAAGTGTTTATTTGGTAGGGTTAGGGGAAGGTGTAGGGAGGGTTTTTATTCTCAATTTTTATGAGGCAGCATCCATTTAATAATTTTAATAAATATAATCATTTACACTCTAATGATATTATTGCATCCTATTAATGTACAAAAATACTGAGGTGCAAATAGTGTCTGCCAATATAAAGTATATATAGCATCTAATTACTATTTACTCTTATTGCAAAGAACTGATACTTTTACATGGTATAAATATAATCTATCACTACTTTCACCTAGTGTAAATAGCATATCACTAAGAAAATGCTGTTATTGTCACTTAGTGTAAATAGAATGTATTGCTATTTTCACTTAGTGTAAATACCATCTACAGCTATTTGCACTTAGTGTAAATAGCATCTATTGCTAAGAAAATATGCTATTTTCACTTAGTGTAAATAGCATCTATTGCAAAGAAAATATGCTATTTTCACTTAGTGTAAATAGCATCTATCGCTATTTGCACTTAGTGTAAATAGCATCTATTGCAAAGAAAATATGCTATTTTCACTTAGTGTAAATAACATCCATCGCTATTTGCACTTAGTGTAAATAACATCTATTGCTAAGAAAATATGCTATTTTCACTTAGTGTAAATAGCCGCTGCCATTCTTTTTACAGTGTAGTTAACATTAGTTTTTAGTGAACTAAGAATTACCAGTCCACTGATAGATGCCTGCTTTCAAACTCTTCTGCTCCCGCTTCCAAAAAGCTTTTAAATTCAAACACTTCCATGTGCTTTCAAACGCTGTTGCGTGTTGATCATTGTAGCCAATCACAGGCATATCCAATGAGTGCGTGAACACAATGGCCAATCAGAGGTGTTTACAAATCTGCTCAACAGTGCTCAAAGTATCACATTTTTAAAATTTTTGTACCGATTGGTACTGAAGTCAGTACTTTTGACAACTCTAATCTCTAAAGATCAAGTTGTTTTTATCAATTTATCAACTTCATTTTCTTGTGATCATATACTTTTTTCCCCATGATCTGACTCAAGAAGTCAGCATAACATGAATTGCTGGGTCCCAGGAGGACACATAAAATTGAGTTCTGATCCAGACAGAAGTGTTTCTTCTCTCTTACTCTTACTTCAGAAGAAAGAGAAAGAGATGTGCGAGAAAGTCTACTCTGTGTTTTCACGACTAGTGTTAATCTCTTAAAATGCTTTAATATAGATTAAATGTGTCTGCACACTGTGAGCTGACAGCCCTCTGATACCTGCAAGCAAACCTCAATTTTGTGAGCCTAATTATTCAAATTGTGCATGTAATTATTCATAGTTAACATGTCAAAGTGCTGTCACACAGAGCAGATTTTCCCTTTAACGCTATCTCTTTCTTACTGTTTCTCAGAGGAGAGTTTGAATGTTGTAAAGCATCCCTGTGTGAATAAGACCGTGAGAATACCTGCGCCAAGAGACCTCAAAATCTAATCTCATCTCTCACACACAACACATCTTATTAAGGATAAGAGAAGGTCAACTTGCCATCTTAATAGATATCAACAATAGCAATTACGTGGGTTACAGAGCAGACAATGGTGTCTCTGAGTGGACCTGGCTAAGTCCCAAGTGCATGTGTGTGTGTGTGTGTGAAGGTGTGTAAATTGCTGTGCAGTTTTTATTTTTTTCTTTGTATGTGTATGTGCTGGATTTACAGTCAGTAATATTGGTCTGGGTATGGGTTTGGTCTTTTCATTGAATTTTTGTGTGTGTATACAGCATATCTGAATTAAACAATGGGAGGTGTACCTTTCTTGAATTATTATTCTTGTATTAAACTGATGTCAGCAAACAGGCTTGCCAGGTTTTCACAAAAAAACTCGCCCAATTGCTACTCAAAACTAGTTCAAAACTAGCCCAAACATGTTTCAGGGGTGTCCCCCGGTAAAAATCACGTTCCAGGGGGTAAAATCCACATTTTGGCGGAGATCCCCTGGTAAAATTTGCATTCCAGGGGTAAATTTCATGTTATTAAGGGTCTCTTCAACCCACAGACATGAAAAACAACCCACGGCAACAGTGTTAAAGTAGCCCAATTCCACGGGAAACCACGTACTTGGCAACAAAGTCAGCACCACAAACATCTCAAGAGTGCAGTCAGTTACTTGTTACCAAAATTCAAAAGTTTGTACACTGCAAAAAAATAATTTTTGTTTTGTAAGTTGTAAATAAATAAAATATTGGAGTATGTTTTACAAGAAAATACTATTTCAGTGTTTCTACCTTAACAGTGTATGAACTCTATCATCCTAAACTCTCAACTGTTGATTTCCTAACTACAAAAACATATCATATATATATTAAAATTATACATTTGGGTATATTAAAATGTAGTAGCCTTTTTTTCTTTTCTTTTTTTTTCTTTTTTTTTATTGAATGAGTGAAAGGTGACATAACATAAGAAGCCAACAGGCGAAGAGAGAGAGAGAGAGAAAAGATAACAGAACAAACATATCGAGATACATAAAGAAGAAAAGATACACATATAGCTAAATGTCATATATCATGTGTATATATATATATATATATATATAAATGTATATATAAATGTTATATATCATGTACTAAAATGCAAAGGTTAGCTTTATTTTCAACAAATCATTTAAGCCCACAGTCTGTGTGGCAAACAGGCCCATACATGTTTTTTAATTTTTTTAATATGCTTAAATATGTAATTTAAGCATATATAATGTGCAAATAAGCCCAGTTAACCTTTTTTCTAAATGCAAATGCTTCACATTTTATTAAATAAACAGTTCAGTTTTGATTTAATTGGCACAACAAATTAAACAACTGCTGTTCAAGCAATTATAGGTTGCAGTTTTAGTATTTGACAAAAAATAAATAATAAATATATTCAAAACTACTTCCTAGTTATTTCTAAATTTCCTTTGCATAAATCTGCCAATACTAAATTTCTGCAGCTAGCTACTAACATTATTCTCTAAAACATAACACAGTTACATCTGTGGCTACTGTAATCTCATCTATAATAATAGTCATAATGTAACATTATTCTAGCTGATATTATCTCAAATTGACATATCTCCATCATGTACTGCGATTAAGCTTTGCAATATCCGCAGTATAATTTGATCAGTACCACAGAGTGCTGTAAAAGCATATGAATCTGCTGATGACCTTCATTAACATTTTAATAGTAATGACGTGAATATTATATGTTTTAAACAGGGCAGCGAGAAATGCCGCACTAACCCCCCACCCCCAGCTGGCCACATTTATTATCATCGAGACCCCGTTTATGATTTCATGATTTAGATAATTTCATGATGATAACTACTGATAGGTCAAACCCTTTCCTCTGTCTTTTTCTGTCTCTCTCCTTCTTTCTCTCTCTCACACACACTCAGATTTCAATAAAATGTCTAACTGCATAGGCTCCACTCTTGCCTGTGTAATTGGAATCAATAATTCATTTTCCTTCTCTGTTAGCCTCTCATTCAAACGTTCTTCATGCGTTTTAGAGAATGTAGAATCTGTTCGGGAGTGGCATAATTGAAGAGATTTTTTCTTTCTCATCTCATCTTCACCTGTGGTAAGAATGTGGCAGCTCTACTCCTGTAATTATAGCAGAGTTTAGTCAGAAGCTGTTCCATGGGTCTCTTTCAATTCCAGCGTTTTGTTAATCCCTATTTGACACATAACACTGAGGGATGGAAGGTGGGCTGAGCCCTAATCTTATTCATGGTGCATTAGTGAAAACAACCTGAAATGACCCGATCTGGGAGTGTGCAAATAAAACAATAATATTTAAAGGATTGCAGATGCGTTTAATGACACCTTGAAGGGGATTTAGATGTCATTTCATTATTATAGAGACAAAAATGAGCATTGAATCTATATAGATCATCATAACCTCTGTTTATACCAGTAAAACAGTTTTTGTTGTATCTTATCAAATCTGTACCTCCAAACCAAAGCACAATAATGTTCTGTTTATTATAAGCATGCACTGCAGTTATCATCTGCCACTATATATGCTCGAGCTCTTTTTGTGGAATCTAATTGAATGTCAATGTTTCTTTCTGGAAAAATTGTTCTGAAAGTAAAAGTGACATTAACATTATAGATGTGGTGTGGTCTTCCCTATTCTTATAGAATTAGAAGGATTATTAAAACGTATATCATTAAAACTATGGACATAATTATCGGTATTGTCTTTGATGTGAATGACCCTTACACAGTAAAATCCCCAGAGTAAAAGAGTAGTGTTAAAGTAACACTGAAGCAGAGTTAAAGTTAATGAGATAATTAAGCAATTAATAAGGCTGTGACTGAAGTCAGTTGTAGTTCTTGTGTTTTTTCTTATTTCTTCAGTGATTCTGCTTGTTAACAGCAGGTGTTCATCATTAATGTACAATCATCACCTAGTTAATTGCTTAATTATCTCATTAACTTTAACTCTGCTTTAGCGTTATTTTAACACTATTTAGAGAGGGACCATATGTACTCTGAGCAGAGTTGATTTAACTCTGGAGATTTTGCTGTGTAAGTCAAAAGAGTCTGGGAAAATAGTAGAGTAAAACCTTTCTTTCTTTCTTTTCTTTTTTTTTTCATAAACACCTTAGCCTCGCATATTCAGGACTAAAGTTTGACTAACTCAAAACAAATGTTATGTGGTCTCCTAAACGTACCTGGTGTAAAGCTGCTGTCCTGTATCATCTGTGTCTACTGCTCTGCATTGAGAGTCTCCTGAGTGGAATCCACACACCCCCTCACACACCTCCAAAGGCTCAGAATTTAACATAGGAGGCAGATAAGCATGGGAAAGTGGGTGTGTAAGCGTGTGGCAAAGAGACAGACATGTTCACGCTAATTAATCAGGACAGGGATCTCGTACATCTTTCTACCAAGAACATTTTTCATATAAGGCTTGAAATGGTTCAATAAGTGGCTGTGGAAGTAGCAATATGTATTTAGACTAGGCCCAGAGGACAAATAAATCAATGAAGCCTGATTGCATTGGCGGGAAAGACATAAAGTCAGAAAGACTGAAATATAGAGAGAAAGATTTGCCAAGATGATGGTTTCCAGAAAGCATAATTACCTGCTGTGCTATTAGTTTGAAATTTCTCTTTTTATTCTTGAAAGGTGTATAAATTCTACAGTCTGACATCTGAGTTAGCTTGCCAAATTATGACACATTTCGAAGGTCCACTTTAAACATTCTACTAACTATAAGTAACTTTGCAACTACATGTCAACTAACTCTCGTTAGAGGATTAGTAGACTGTCTGCTTAATATCTGCAAACACAATATCTGTTAAAACCAACAATTTTAACGGTCCCTCATTTGACATTCTACTGACTATAACTTTGCAACTACATGTCAACTTATTCAACTAACCAGAGCCCTAATGTCTAACCCTAACCTAACAGTCTTCTAATACTCTGAGTGAATGTAGTTGCAAAGTTACTTATAGTTATTAGAATGTCTAAAGTGGACCATCAAAATAAAGTGTAACCTAATATATTGTTATGTGGAAATATGATAGGTAACACTTTATTTTACAGTGCTGTACACGTTACTGCATATACTTACTATAGTAATAATAGTAAATTATGTATAATTATAAGTAACTAACCCTAAACCAAACCTTAACCTTAACTGTAACTCTATAGTAAGTACATGTTGTTAATTAATAGTACTCATTACTTAAGTATTTACAATGTAACTACGGCACTGTAAAATAAAGTTAAAGGTGCCCTCGAATGAAAAATTGAATTTATATTGGCATAGTTAAATAACATGAGTTCAGTACATGGAAAAGACATACAGTGAGTCTCAAACTCCATTGTTTCCTCCTTCTTATATAAATCTAATTTGTTTAAAAGACCTCCGAAGAACAGGCGAATCTCAACATAACACCGACTGTTACGTAACAGTCGGGGTGTACGCCCCCAATATTTGCATATGCCAGCCCACGTTCCCAACATTATCATTATGAAAGGCATTAGACAAGGGCAGACCGTCTGGATCTGCACAGCTGAATCATCAGACTAGGGAAGCAAGCAAGAACAACAGCGAAAAATGGCAGATGGAGCAATAATAACTGACATGATCCATGATAACATGATATTTTAAGTGATATTTGTAAATTGTCTTTCTAAATGTTTCGTTAGCATGTTGCTAATGTACTGTTAAATGTGGTTAAAGTTACCATCGTTTCTTACTGTATTCACAGAGACAAGAGTCGTCGCTATTTTCATTTTTAAACACTTGCAGTCTGTATAATTCATAAACAACTTAATTCTTTATAAATCTCTCCAACAGTGTGTAATGTTAGCTTTAGCCACGCAGCATAGCCTCAAACTCATTCAGAATCAATGTAAACAATATAAAAGTATACAATACTCAAATAATCCGCCGCATGCGTGCCGCATGCATGACGAACACTTTGTAAAGATCCATTTTGAGGGTTATATTAGCTGTGTAAACTTTGTTAAGGCACTGTTTAAGGCAAGTGCGAGCTCTGTGGGCGGAGAGCATGGGATTTAAAGGGGCCACAGCATAAATCGGCGCATTTATAATGATGCCCCAAAATAGGCAGTTAAAAAAATTAATTAAAAAAAATCTATGGGGTATTTTGAGCTGAAACTTCACAGACACATTCAGGGGACACCTTAGACTTATATTACATCTTTTAAAAACATAATCTAGGGCACCTTTAAGCATATGATATATTGACACTGTGAATGTAAAACTGATGTATTGCTTTGTCAATATTAGTGCAAATTGTCTCAGCAGTTACATTTGTCTTCATATTTTTTTCTGGGAATAATTATGAATCATTCCAAAATTTTCAAATAAGATTGAACCAAATTTCAGTTATCACAATAATCGAAATCAATTTGAATCAATATCAGAACAAAAATTATGTACACACATCAACTATTTCAGATATACCTACCCCTAAATGGGTATTACAGCTAAAATTACACTATTAAACGTTTTCTTTCATTAAAATCTGAATTTAATGAAAAGCTGAAATAAAATATAAATAGTAGATGAAAAACTTACTTCAACTTAAAAGATAATTAGAAATGTTGCCTTAGCAACTAAATGGAATAAATTAAATTTAAATGAGAATTTAAAAATAAAAACTAATTAAAAATGTTAATAAATACTATAATATTTTTTAAGTAACACTAAAATAACACTGGGGATTGGTCACTTTATATTTTGATTACACAGTTTCTTCCTGTCTAACATTAAAAATAAATCATCACCATTAAATACATAAATATGAATTAAAGTCCAACAGAGAGGTGTCTGTGCTTGTTTCTCCTGAGAGGGGTGAAGGATATTGCTTCTGGAGCGTAAGGCAAAATTAAAACCACATTAAGATGACAGTAAATCTGTTGGTTAAAGACAGAGCTGGAGTCAGACACAGTGGGCGGAATAGATTTTCAGCCATGACGACAGTCGCTGCCAATCGCAGTGCAGAGGTGTGACAGAGAACAAACCAGGCGGCAGAGTGGCTCTCCCACACTTCACCTGTAGAATCTCTCTATGAACAAACTATAAGCCATTGATCATTCATAAACCCCACCTGCTGGGGAGACTGTCCTCAGAGTACAACAAAAACTAAGCATGAAAAGCAAAGGACACACATGGCCATGTGCTCAATACGCCTGACCTTACGCACATCCTGTTGCTCTTTATCTCCAAACAAAACAGAGACCCGGCGCATGTGTAGGTGTGTGCGTGTGTGTAATTAGAGGCTCTTTGCCTGTCAGAACGTCCTGTGGCAAAACAGACAGCTGCATTAGATGGGCTATGAGCCTCTACTCCACACTCTCAAACTCCTTCACATGCACCACTAATTAAGACCCGCATATAATAGGCAGAGAGAGGGAGGCACCGGGATAGAGAATAGTCGGAAGATGCAAGGACAGATTTGTTCAAGAGGATGCACAATTACACAAGCCCAGCATCCACTGCACCCCTCTCCCCTGGGGAAGAGCGAGAGCAAAACAAGGAAATAGAAAGACAGTTCCCAATCGCTCCCTGTTCCCAATATAGTGCGCTATATAGAATGTTGGCCATTTTATAATGCTGTTTGAATTCTGTACAACTGTATTACACTTTTATACCCATAATACACCCATAGTCTATAATCAATGTATCCTCACTGACATATAAAAAATATATACTTTAAAAGTACAGCAAGTTGTTATATTCAGTATATATATATAGCATTTATCAGACATAGCAAGAGTGAAAAAAAGAGAAAAGGACACAGCCAGCTGAGAAGTACAGATGGCAAACGAGACGGGCCCCTACATGACATCTTTGCACGTAGACAACCTTGGAATTCTGGGTAATTTGCCTGCTCTTATTCGATGACAATAATGATAATTGCACTTTTTCAGCTTTTAAGGTCAATGTGAACAAAGTGCATGGCATAAAACATTCATTATGTGTTAATAAGAGACCATTTTCACCTCAGTTAGAGCTGCGTGGTCTACACAAACCCCACATCTGCCCTAAGGGGGAGAAATCTTGCCCAATTCACTCGACTTGATCTCAACAGATTACATTATCCAAGCCTATGAGGCCATACACAGAGTTCACAAAATCTACAATGAGTCACAGATTGTGTACATGCGTGACTGCCCTAAGGGTTTAAACCAAAAGTCACCTTTTTTGTCTCATAAGGTTTATCTGGGCAGACGAGGACGTGCTTTGCTGCTTTAACAGAAATCACAAACACCCCAGCGCCAAAAGTTATTATTTTCAAAGTCTGCTTGGTGCTGAGCAAGCTACATTTATCCTATATTTCATCAGAACACACATACACACAGTGTGAGACCAAGCACACTGCTGTTTAAGTTGGTTTACCCTGAATGCACCAAGAGGCAGGACAGAGGAGGCACATTAAAAACTGCAGAGTGACAGCAGCTGAGAATTACCTCAGTGTGAGACAAAGTCTCTCCTGCTTCCTTCTATTCACATACAAACACCATAGGCCTTCCATTTGGAGTCCAGAAGACTGTGGGTAATTCGTTAGTAGAGTTATTATCACAGTGTTGAGAAAGATTTTACTGCCAAGAATTGATATTGGCATCCAGTGGCGATCCATATTGATGGCTTCATCTATGCAATAGTTGAGACATGAACATAATTGCATGTTCTGCATGCTCCATCATATTTACCCTCCATTCTTTGCCAACAAATAGGTTAAATGCCTTCTGTTCCTGTGGATTCATGTAAATCACGTCATCTGGGCAAATTAATTTGCTAAATGTAACTGTGGCTCTTGAAGGCCAAGATGAGAAATTAAATATTAAATGAGAGAATCATTTTTGCTTTGTTTTCTTGTTCCTCTGCATTGCAATAAAGACCACCATGTTTCAACAGCGATTAAATGCTGCAGGGATCTCCACAGCAAGTCTAATTATGTGCGCACACACACGCACACACACACACACACACACACACACAGGCGTCACACACCTCTGTGGCACCAGTGGCCGACTTTGCTCATTGGTGAGATAAGACATGACCAAAGAACCACTTGCAGAATCTGTAAAAATATGAATAATTTTAACAAAATAAGAGATCATACAAAATGCATGTTTTATTTAGTAGTGTCCTGAGTAAGATATTTTAAATAAAAGATGTTTACATATGGTCCACAAGACAAAAAAAAAAAAAAAAATAGCTGAACTTATTAAAATGACAAAAGTTTATGAATCATTGATTCACAATACTGTGTCGTTACCTGGATGATCCACAACTGTTTTTGTTTGCTTGTGTGTTTTGTTTGTTTTGTGATGGTTGTTCATGAGTCACTGTTCTGAGCAGTTAAACTGCCCAATGTTCTTCAGAAAAATCCTCCATGTCCTGCAGATTCTTCAGTTTTCCAGCATCTTATGCAAATTTGAACCCTTTCCAGCAGTGACTGTATAATTCTCAGATCCATCTTTTCACACTGAAGACAATTGAGGGACTCAAACACAACTATTAAAAAAGGTTCAAACATTCACTGATGGTGTTTAAACCTTTTTTAATAGTTGTGTTTGAGTCCCTCAATTGTCCTCAGTGTGAAAAGATGGATCTCAAAATCATACAGTCTCTTATATATATACAAAAAGATGCTGGAAAACTGAAGAATCTGCAGGAACAGGAGGATTTTTCTGAAGAACAGTTTGGGCAGTTTAACTGCTCAGGACAAACAAGCAACTCAAGAACAACCATCACAAAACAAACAAATGAACAGTTGTGGATCATCCAAGTAATGACACACAGTATTAAGAATCAGTGGTTCATAATCTTTTGAACAGGGTCGTTTAAATAAATTCAGCTATTTATTTATTTATTTATTTTTGTCTTGTGGGCTATATGTAATCATCTTTTATGTAAAATATCTAATTCAGGACAGTACTAAAATAATAACATGCATTTTGTATGATCTCTCTTATTTAGTTAAAATTATTCACATTTTCACAGATTCTGCAAATGATTCCCATACGTTTTCTCGCAACTGTAGGTCTGACAACTATCTGAATAGTTTTAGCATGTTATTGAATATGACTATGTTAAGGTATTTGGCAGACTAGGGGCCTTATTTTAACAATCTAAGTGCATGGTCTGAAGCGCATGGTGCAGATGCACTTAGGCCATGTCCAAATCCTCTTTTGCTAGTTTAACGATGGAAAAAATGGTCAGTGTCCAAAAGGGTCCCTTAATGAGTCATGGGTGTGTTTTGGGTGTAACGTGCAATAAACCAATCAGAGTCTCATCTCCCATTCCATTTAAAAGCCAGTTGCAATTGCACCATGGCGGATTTGCTATTTGCATAGTAGAATTTGCAGGTGGAAAGACTGAATGCTTCTCCAGAGAGGAATCCTTTTTTATTATCATTAAAAAATGTTTGTGTGCTACTGCACATCCCTGTGTGTGTAACAAGCAGATTATACAAGTTTTGTGCACCTGCCTATAGGCACATATTACTAACGCGCCCTTTAAATAACAAAAAATACTGCGCCATTGACTTTACACCAGGTTTTTGTTGGTCAATGGTCATGTTCAGTTGCCTCAAAATAGCAAAGCGCCAACAATGCACCTGAACACACCTCGTTTTCAGACCAGCACGTCCTTGGGTGAACAGATGGGCACAAGTGAAACTAGCAAAAAACTGCAATCTGCTATACTGATACTGCTGCTGCAGAGCAAGTATGGACTCACTACTTCTAATAGATACACAGACATGCTGCTGTGAGCATGTAAGATATGCTGCTGCTGCTGCATAAATAGATACATAAATCCAGTAGCAGATCTAGGCAGGTGGAGCTGGGGGAGGTGGAGGGTTTCAGAGGAACTTTGACAGCATGCTAGCTTACAACAAGCAAACAAGAAACCTCTAGTATTTAAATGTACAACATTTGAATAATACTATATAAATGTTGAGCACGCAATCTCATTGGCTGATCAGTAGAGGCCAATCAGCTTGTGTAGTTATGATGTGATTGCTTGCAGTTTGATGACTGAACTATGTATTTTTATTTATTTATTTATTTATTTATTTTTCCTTTTATATTTTTTTCAATGACTGATTCTTAGAATATACACTCCTGAATGTGTGGTTATATATTTGCTCTTAAAAATATATTAGATTACTGTATACCTACATCTCACAGTTCAGAGGGTATGCGAACAAGTGTGCATCTCAGCCTGCAGTTTTTTTTTTTTTTATGATCGTGTTTATTAATAGTTATTAATTAATCACACAGGGTGTAAGATGAGGACTCCTCTCGAAGGGAATCTCTCTGACTTTTAATCTTGCAGAGAGCACACCTTTTGTTCCTTTTACGCAGCCATTAAGAGCGAGTTTATAACTTAACACAGAGCATAAGACCACATCAATTATTCAACACCTGCAATTACATATTTATGAATTCAGATAATTGCATTTTTAATGTAGCAGATGTCAGGCTCATCTAATGCACTTAATGAATTTGAATGACAGGCCTATACGCACCGCAAGTGTGAAGAAATATATATATAATTGCGGTTTTTCAGTGAAGCACTTCTGGAGTCCTAATTGTCTCAGAATAGCTTGTTAGCATTCACCGCTCTATGCCGGCATGTCTTTGAATTGCACTGTCGTGCGACACACCACCAGTTCCCTAACTGCTGCTTTCAACTCCATAAATCGCCTAGAGACTATTTTGTCAAATGCCTCCCTGTATCAAATTCATGTTCCAAAGGATTTGCTGGCTGTGTCGCCTGAGTTTCATTGAGCTTCCTGATTTTTACAGGAAGACACTGTCTTGGGTAATAATGGCACAACTACAGCTGCACCTACTGCTGTTTTCCACTTAAGCAGAAAGCTGACATTCAGAATAACATGACTTAAGGCGATACAGCACAGGTCTCGCTCCATTACTTCTATCTAAGTGACCGTGTTATAGGCCAGAGTTGTGCCATTTCCTTGGCTTCACTTCTGTGCTCGCAGTTGGCACCGGTTTGACAGTTTGGGCACCAAAGCCTTCACATTCAACTATTATCCTGGAACTGGTGGAACAACAACAAAAAATTATAATAACTATGACAGATGTCACAGTTCCAATAGAGCTGGCACTAGAGCTGCCTGGGCAAAGTGCAGCAATTCCACACAGACATAATGACAGAGAGTTAGCTCAGTTGTACTTTACTGGAGACAGTTTAGACCGTATCTGAAAACCAGAATCTTCATTTTCCGAGGAAAATATGAGTGCTGCTTTCCCATGCAATACCTACGCTGATGCTATGTGGTACTAAGGTGTTCTGGGTGGTCGCTTACAGCTCCAAGTCAATTCATAATATATAGTCTATAAAGTATCAGTTGTACTTTACTGGAGACAGTTTAGACCGTATCTGAAAACCAGAATCTTCATTTTCCGAGGAAAATATGAGTGCTGCTTTCCCATGCAATACCTACGCTGATGCTAT
This sequence comes from Megalobrama amblycephala, assembly GCF_018812025.1. Lineage (NCBI taxonomy): Eukaryota > Metazoa > Chordata > Actinopteri > Cypriniformes > Xenocyprididae > Megalobrama > Megalobrama amblycephala. The sequence goes on along the minus strand of NC_063057.1, from coordinate 16,714,653 downwards.
GTGGTACTAAGGTGTTCTGGGTGGTCGCTTACAGCTCCAAGTCAATTCTCTATTATAGTTTTATAGTTTTACCTGTTTTATCAAAGTCTGATTGCTTGGAAAAGTAATAATATACTTCAGAAAGTTTTGAACTAACATTCATATATCCAGCACAAAAGGTCTGAGATGAGTAACGCACCAAATTTAAACATATGTAATTGTTTTTAGTAACTATAAGCAATAGTTATCATGGTGCTTGTCTTACTTCTAGTTGTTATACCTGTGGCTGAGGACAATTTAATAGGATATACTTAAAGTAATTATACTGCGCTTCTCTTAGTGGTTTAAATTAGGGTTGTCAGTCGATTCAAATTTTTAATCAAAGTAATTACATGGTAAGCAGGCTCATTAATTGCAATTTATTACATATTGTAATATTTGCTTTAAAAAGTCCCCAAATGATGGATTGATGTTGCAGATGAACGCATTGATCAATATACTATATTACTTTATTTTATTTTAATTTAAATTCATAAATTTCTCCTCCAATATTTTGGTCAGAGGACATGATTAATATTCTTTTATATAGTTTTTTTTTTTTATATTTAATCACGCTAAATGAATGTGTTAAACTGACAGCCCCAGTTTAATTATTCATTTATAAAAACAGCTTAATAATGAGACGTGTCTTTTTTTTATGTGGCTGTATACAGTATGTAAAGAATATGAGCATTTTTCTGGCCACCATAAAAATAAAGAACCTACTGCAGCTAGCAGCGAATCAAGTCGAAGAGAGTGTTTCATCAATCAGCACACACGCGCGCACACACACACGCACACATGCGTGCACACACATACACACACAGATAAAATCTAATCATGGCTGTAATTCATCTGCATTTTGGCTGATTTGGAGGGACTGGCTGTTAGAAGCTTGCTGGTTTGGTTATTACTGCTAACGTCTTCATGCCCTCGGGACTGGCGAGTATCCTAATGCGCTAATGCCACGGAGAAACACTGCTCCCACCCTGTCCTATTAAAGACAGAAAACTCATTTGACAACCTAACATTCACCGTATCCTGCACTGAACTCTCAGCTATGGGTTTGATGCCATTGGTTTACACCCTCCCCCTCTGTGAATTATTTGGTAGACATTTTCTAGCTGCTAGCTGCATTGGTGGTTTTGTGATAACTGAGTTGTCTTCGGTGTGGATGACTCAGGTCCATACGAAATGCAGATTTTATGAGCGTTGGATGTCAGATGTACATTGGAGGGCCTCCAGTAGGAAATGCGCAAGCGGCCGCCAAATTAAAAGATATAAACCTGTGGGTTCAGTACTGGCACGTTCTGCAAAGTTTGCATCAAGGACGACCTTGTAAATGCCCAGGCTGTAATTCACTGGATGCATTATTAATCTTCGCATGTCACGGCTAACAGCAAAACAGGGTTAAAATATCTCTTTGAGGATCCTTCTCATCTGGGGGTACTTGCATACTTCAGCAGATCTGAGGATCGTATAAAAAAAACGGCATGGGTTGAATAAGAATGCAGATTTGTGTGTGTGTATCTGCAAAAGTGGTAGTGTGTACATTAGTGTGTGTGGCCCTTGATGCAATCATAAATTATGAAGTGGAGTCATGATGTCAGTGTCTCTGTATTTGTGGTAATGTGCTGGAGCATCACTGGCCGTCTGCCAGACATGCTGAGTAAAACTTTAAAACTCACACACCCTCGCACACTAGTGCTGAGGTGGGCAGAGAGACTGAAACAGAAAAAATAAGAAAATGAGAGAGATTAAAAAAGCAGGTTAAATTCCAGGATGATTGTAATAGGTTTTAGAATTTATGAGATCAAGGAATACTTAACAATAATGAAATAATGAAAAATGTGTATCATGACAATAATAAAATGATTTTAATTTAATCATACAGTTAAATTTTAAGAAAAACATCAATTAACGCTATTTCCAGTGACTAAAATTACATGTCATTTTAGTCCGTATAACTGACTACAATTAACTATTTTAAAAGATATTTGAACTACTGACTACAATTAACCGATTTAAAAGATATTTTAATTTTTTTTTTTTTTGTAAAGAAAAAAAACTTTAATTTACATGAAAATGTATACACTGGAAAGAAAATGTCACTTTATCGGGTCTTAAAGGATTAGTTGATTTCAGAATTAAAATGTCCTGATAATTTACTCACCCCCCTGTCGTCCAAGATGTTCATGTCTTTCTTTCTTCAATCGAAAAGAAATTAAGGTTTTTGAGGAAAACATTCCAGGATGAGGAATAAGGGTCTTATCTAGTAAAACGATCGGTCATTTTCTAAAAAATAAAATAAAAATGTATATAGTTTTTAACCACAAATGCTCGTCTTGCACTACTCTGCGATCCGCCACGCATTATGTAATCACTTTGAAAGGTCATGCGTGACGTAGGCGGAAGTAGGGCGGTTGGCCGAAAAACTCCATCTCATTTTCTTATAATATATCATATGTCATCTCATATGTCATATATCGTTGTTTTACCTTTTTTTGTAAAGGGCGTTTGGCTTAATCTTTGCATGTTCGCTTTGTAGGCACTGGATCTGTACTTTCACCTACGTCACGTGTGACATTTGTAACATGATTACATCATGCTTGGTGGATCGCAGAGCAGTGCAAGATGAGAATTTGTGGTTAAAAACTATATACTGTAAATTTTTATTATTTTTTTAAGAAAATGACTGGGATTGTGTAGAGTAGTGTTGTCAAAAGTATCGACTTCGGTACCTAGTCGGTACTGAAATTAAAAAAATGTGACGCTTTGAGCGCTGTTGAGTGGATTCGTAAACATCTCTGATTGGCCGTTGTTTTCACGGCTCATCGGATATGTCTGTGATTGGCTTCAATGATCAACGCTGTAAAAACGTTGTAAATAGTCATCAATAAATCTCTTGGGGGGGGGGGGGGAACAGCATGAAACTGTCCACAAGATATTAATTAATAATTAGTAATATGGTTTTAACTGGTCATTATACATGGTAATTAAAGAAAGAAAAGTAAAGGAGACAGAAAGTGATAGGAAGAGATGATAGGAAGGGGATGAGAGAGAAAGCCAGGAGAGATGTGCTGAGAGATAATGAGCAGGAATATGCCGCTTCAGACTGTCTGTCTTAGGTTCTCATTAGCCATTCACAATACATACAAACACGACTAATTCATCCGTTTGCAGAGCCTAGGCCTTCCTCACATCCATCCTGTTTAACAAAACTAGCAATGTAACATCCTTTCAGAATTGATGAGAAGCCCTTGTGGAAGGAGTCCAGGACTGCTTTAATTATAATTCTCATTTTTTCCTATCAGACTACCAAGCCATTGGTTTATATGATATGATATATGTATGTACTGTGCATATATATTTAAGTCTCCAGCGTTTAGAGTAGGGTGAGAAAAAAACATCATAAAATGGAAGTGAAATTCATTTTGGCCAATGACAGGCCAGTGTCATAACAGATCAGTTACATACAGACTAATGCGCACGTTCACACAGACTAATGTTTATTCATTCAGATCAGTTACGAACACCTTTTAATATTGTGTGGGGGGTTTAATCTTATTTTTGAATGACATGGGTATAATGAAATTGAGGAATTCTGCTGAGGAAAAGAAAAAAATAATGCTGTGCCTTTAGTGATTGAAAGGCTAATGTCGGGTTATGTCAACATGTAACTATAATCTGAAGAGAGAACCAGGATGAAATGATTGCCATAAAAGAAGCCTTATTAATATAAATTAAATAGGATCCAGCCAGGTAAGAATTATAATTACACGGGTTCTAATAAGACTAATAAGTGTCTGAACATACAAAGATAACACTGTGTGAGATGCTGTATGAGTATGCTCTTGTAATTTCCATCTAGGACATTTCCAATCTTGTCAGGTAATAAAAAGGAAACACAAAATTGCTTGTTTAATGACCAAACAGATAGAACAATACCCACTCAAAGCTCTAGGCAGTAATTAGGGGGGAAAGTCAATCAATGTCTGCTTTTAATTAACCAACACTGTCTGATTGGCCAGTCCAACAAAAGCTGATTTACTCTAAATGACTCCCAAGTTTTGTCACCATTTACATGATGACTGTATAATTCACCCAAATCTTGTTTGTAGTCATTACTGAGTGATTAGAGTCAATCAGTGGGCTGAAACACTGCAGACCCTCAACAAGTCAGGGGGAAAAAAATGGACTTCAGTTCAGGAAACTCCCAAAGGACATTGAAAGGGTAGTAGGGTTGCCCCAGACTAAAGAATTTTCTAGTCGACTAGTAGTCATTCATTTAAGCCATTAGTCGACTAATCACATGTTTAGGGAGGGGGGAGATGGGGAAAGATACTAAACCATAATGAGCCATTAATATATAGGCTATAGGCATAATATATAGTCTATTACTCGGTCAAGCGTACACATAAAGCTTGCCGCAAAGCGCCAGCAAAAGCAATGATTTGGAATGTGTCAGGGAAAAAATAACAAGGAGTCATTTTAATTATTTATTAATAAATTAGTGTTTACTGAGTCAGTGTTGGCTGCAAAGATGAAGTTGACGACACTAATTTGACATCTCTACAGTATAGTGGACGTGCCTTCACATGGATTACTTAAGCAGAGAGGTTTTTTTTTTTCAATTTGAATTGATTTATTTAAAAATGGACATCTTTTTATATATTTCTCATGTCTGTGAGGCAAGTAGCTTATACTCTGAATGTCAGTTCATTTTTGTGACCAGTGACGTGCACAGACCTCCGCTGGGGCAGGGACGAAATCACATTTCGGAGACAAGGAGGTCCCCTTGGGGGTTATAACCAACTTAGAAAATTTTGGTCGACAATGCCTTTTCTCATTGGTTAATGTTTAGTTGACTATTTGGGGGCAGCCCTAAAAGGAAGAAAACAAAAAATATAGTAGTCAACATTTGAAGTGGATCAAAAAAGTTCATCAAAGTTGTCCTAAGAACTAAGCTGTCCTAAGAAGAATGTTTTAGGACAACTTTGATGAAAGGTTTTGATCCACTTCAAATGTTGACTACTGTATATTTTGCTTAACTTGCCTGGAATTAATGAGAATATGTGGCTTATCATGGAAAATAATGTCTCAATGCAAAAGTATTAAAGGGGGATGAATGGGTGGATGGATGGAATTTATTCCTTTCATTTTATGTTGAAATGTTTTTTGTGAGATTCACCCCACACTCATAGTGTTTTGTTACATGGAGCTCAAACAGGACAACATCTTAAGAAACAGATACAATGAAGAACAAATTGTTTTGCGTGTTGGTATTTTGGTTGGTATTTACTCAGATCGAATCATGTTCGCTCTGCACTGTTGTTATTAGTGAAGACTGAGCTGCCTTGCATAGGGAGAGAGGCAGATAAATGTAGTGGGCGGGCAATTGTCTTTTCCCAAATCATGCCTAAGGATTTAAAAAGCCAGCAATGAAAGCAGCTTGAGTGCCGTATCAATCCACTGGTCTTCCAGTCATTAGTTTAGCAGTAACAGCAGTAAAGAAGATGAATTAAGAGAGAGTGTTGATCCACACATCTATACAAAACACACATACATCAAGGGCGCTTATGGTACACGGCACAGTAAGGGCAGACATCTCTAAGGACCCTCAGCACTAAGGTAAGCTATCATAGGGTGAAAAAAAGAAGTTTGGTGGCAGCCTCGGTGGCAGGTCGGTGTAATGGACTGCCAAGTAGCTGCTCAGAGGTTGGTGATTGATGCCTTGGTGTTGATGAATGCTAACACACACCCGCCCAAGTTAGTGGTGAGGTGACAGCTTTATTGATAAATGAACAGTGGGACATGTGGATCTCATCAATCTCAGCCTTTTTAGCCAGAGAATAAAGTCGCCCATTGCCATCGGCGACCCCGTCTGCTCCCAACAGGCTAAAACAGAGCTTCCCTCATGGACTGTTTTCAAAATTAATTCTCACCAGGGACTATTTAAACAGTGTTGTCAAACACATGCCAGTGATTACGGGGTATCAAATGGACTTCAACACAAACTTAATGACTACATTAGCAAGATAGAGTCAACAACCTTTGTTATTAATAAATAAGTATCATCATTAAAAGTGGTGACATTCAGCTAAAAAACAATCCTTCATTCATTTTTGTCTGCAATCAAGTTTCTCTTGATCATTCCCTGCAACAACTTCTAATGAACAGCCTAGAGAAGGAGGAAAAAGACTCTAAATCATTTTAGATGGAGCAAGCGAGAGAACAACAGATTAAAATGGGGCAGAGAGAAAGGGGTTGAGCAAGAACGATAAAAAGAATTGTTGAGGAGAACAGAACGGTGACACCCTGGCAAAGATAGGCTGTGCTTCTGCCCTGAGAATGTCAGTGCTGTCAAGAAGCTAGAAGGAGAGAGCGAGCGAGAGAACGAAGAGTTGTAACGATTAAGGACAACGCTGGCCTCCAGTCTGACCAAAGCGTGAGATGATCACACACACACTCTCAGACATTTGCACAAACATATCAGCCACACCACATTGCCACAGACCAGGACCACAGGGAGAGCAGAAACACTACAGACTGCTTTATCACCAAGCATTCAGGCACACACGCATCCCAAATTGCTCGCACACGTGTGCAAAAAATGCACTCATTTCGGCTAAAATTACATTAGCTCACAATAAAAGTGTACAAACACTAAGACGCAATCCAAACACACGCACTGTAATCTCAAATGACACGATGCCTCATGGGCCTGGCGAGCAACAGTGAGCATGGATGACTTCATTGAGACAATTACCCTAATTAAACGCAAATGTCATAATTATCATACACAAGCAGAGCTGTTAGAGAGACCACGCGGCTGTTCTCTTTTGAAGCCGGCGCATCTGTCGAACGCCCGCTTTCTTCTCCCAACTGAACTTTAATAATGACGCCTCTGAGCGTTTTATTCGGCGTGCCGCCTTTGTCTCGATGCTGTCACCAACTGTCAGAGACAGGAGGACTTTGATCACAGACCTCGGTGTATTCGGCAGCCATTGAACGGTTGAATAGCTTCTGCTGGGACGGAACGAAGAGTCTGGAGCGGAAGGGCGAAGTGGAGGAGAGCGGAACTCATTCAGCGGGGGGCGTTTTTACGGCACAACACTCATTCAGATCCATTCAGAAAAGCACAAAGGGACAGGAAAGGCAAATAGGGAGAGAGTGAGTCAGTATTCATTTGAGGAGAGATTAGATCAAGATTGCAACACAAAGTGACAGGGGCATAGTCTTTGACAGCGCTGTTCGCACAAAGAAACTCTTTTTCAATTTGCTGATGAACAAAAGGAGACGGGCAGCAAAATGTAAAGAAACTGGCCCCGGTGTGTTAAAGCGAGCAACTCACTCATCACTGCAGGTATGGCAGAGTTGTTCTTCACTGATTGCTTTACTAAAACCAAAAACGACACTTTAAAGCTATTTTATGTTGTGTCTGCCTATATGACAGTGGTCTTGGACACCTATCGAATGTATCATCATGCAAAAGCAATAGTTTTTTGGGTTACAGTTGAGTCCGATCTGCTTAAGTCAAGTCTTGAATTATCTAATACTGTTTCCAGGACTAAGCCTCCACTCTGAGAATGCTGTCTCAACAGCTGTTTATGAGCATTATTCATTATATATTTATATCACACCTCTAAGCTTTTAAAAACTCAGTGTACACTACAGTCTCTGGGCTAATGGTGTCCCGGACAGCAATATTTTAGCATTTGTGAAAAGATTAATCAATATGACCAAACTGAGATTTGAAGTTAGGACCATGACTTTTCATTAGTACTACAACACACCGTAAGTGTATATAAGCAGGGTTTGTTGTTTGCTTATGTGATCTGAAGAAGCATTTGTAGCCAGACTTCAGATCACCGGATTACAGGGGCAATAACAAGATAAAGTGTGATTTCAAAATGTCACCCCCTACATGCAGAAAAAAGCTCTTGCTAGCCCACTGCTGAAAATGATTAATTTCTTTGTTTTTTGTGGGGGGGGGGTTTTTATGAGAAAAAAAATTACTGGGTGCACCTTTAAATAGATAGTTCACATAAAAATCTTTATTTATCTGTATTAAACCTGTAACACTCCTTAAATTGGTTGAATACATGTTAAAGGGGACCTATTATGTCCCTTGTTTAAAAGATGTAATATAATTCTCAGGTGTTACCAGAATGTGTCAGTGAAGTTTCATCACAAAATACCCCACAGATCATTTATTATACCATGTTGCAAATGCCCATTTTTGAGTGGAAGGAAAAACATGCTGTTTTCATGTATCTTTAAATGCAAATGAGCTGCTGCCCCACCCCACTTTCCAGAAGGGGGCTGCACCTCTACAGCTTATGCCTTGGTCCGGATACTCTGCCAAAAACTAACAAAACATCTGTTTGTTTTTGATTGTCTCTATCAGTAGAGTATCCCCATCTCTATCTTGGATTATTTCTATCTAACGTGCTCACATGACATTGCAGTTCTTCATCATCATGAAGGTTTTTTTTTTTTTTTTTTTTTCATGCATGCACTTTAAAGCCATATCAGTTTAAACTTCTGATATATGATTTTCTGAGCATCCTGTGAGTATTAAAGGTGCCCTAGAATTAAAAATTGAATTTACCTTGGCATAGTTGAATAACAAGAGTTCAGTACATGGAAATGACATACAGTGAGTCTCAAACACTGTTGTTTCCTCCTTCTTATATAAATCTCAGAGATTTACCCAAATTTCTTGGGTAAATCTCCGAAGAACAGGCAAATCTCAACATAACACTGACTGTTACGTAACAGTCGGGATCATTAATATGTACGCCCCCAATATTTGCATATGCCAGCTCATGTTCAAGGCATTACACAAGGACAGGCAGTATTAACAGTATTGCAGTCTGTATAATTCATAAACACAACTTCATTCTTTATAAATCTCTCCAACAGTGTGTAATGTTAGTTTTATCCACGGAGCACCATCAAACTCATTCAGAATCAAATGTAAACATCCAAATAAATACCATACTTACGCGATAAGACATGTTGCATGACAAACACTTTGTAAAGATCCATTCTGAGGGTTATATTAGCTGTGTGAACTGTGTTTACGCTGTTTAAGGCAGTCGCAAGCTCCGGGGGCGGGGAGCACGAGAATTTAAAGGGGCCGCGCAGCCTGAATCGGTGCATAGTTAATGATGCCCCAAAATAGGCAGTTAAAAAAATGAATTAAAAAAAATCTATGGGGTATTTTGAGCTGAAACTTCACAGACAAATTCAGGGGACACCTTAGACTTATATTACATCTTTAAAAAAAGACGTTCTACAGCACCTTTAAACTGATTTCCCTTTCATGTCTTCACTTAAACTGTCAAATACACACAAGGTTGTCAAAAACACACAAAGTTCCCAAACACAGTTGATTATGTTTGTGAACGTAAACAGCAGAGGAAGAAATCACATCTATTAGATCTGTGTATTAAAGTGAAAGCAGCGTAATATAGAGTACCTTATTCTGTATATGCTGTTAATATGAATCAAACCACTAAAGAATCACAGAAAATCACACAGTTCTCTTGATTAAATAACTTTAATAGCTTTAATAAGAATTTCTTACTTGAATGCTGCTATTAAATGCTCTGGCAAGGAGATAAACGTGTATAGCTCACTCAGAGGAGGAGCTAAGCTGATAGGGCAGATTCCATCACCAGTCATGGGCGGGGCCTTGCCATGTAATGTCACATTGTATAGAAACTGCAAACGGCTTAATCTGAGACAATGCTTATGATTTATGCAGATTAAAAAAAAGGAGTGGGTGGAATTTTACCATTATAGGGTGGTTGTGTACAAACACAGTGTATAAGTGAATTTTGCATAATAGGTCCCCTATGAATGAAACCCCCAAAAATATATAGTGCATCGCACATCTGAACCAATAGTAGATGTGTTGGATGAAAATACGATATAAACTAGAGTAATATAAATCCCACACAAAAATATTTTAATAACCAACATTTCAGTCAGTGGACCTTCCTCAGGCTGTGGAATGTTGATTGATTGAAAAGTTGTGCTCTAAAATATTTTTGTGATGATGCAAACTTGAGTAGTGTGTGGGATTTATATTTTTCCAATACAAAATTGAAACACCACCAACATCATAGAGAAGGTGTTCTCAAATCACTGTACTTGTGAGTTCAAGCCCGAGGTCGGGTCAGTGCGTCTCAAGAGGTTAATGTACAGTATTTCTGAATAATTGAATAGAATCAAACAAATGAGTGTTGCATAATTGACCCAGCCTAAGCTTGTTTTCTGGTCTTAGCTGGTCTTTTTTTTTTTTCCCCTGTAGAACACAAAAGATGTTTAGTTCAGGCTGTTCTTTTCCATAAAATAAAGTGGTCATAAAGTGGTCAATACAACTTGTACACTATATACTAGTTCTTTTGAAGCTGTATGTCTGTCTTGTAATTATTCACTAAAAATATTGCCTTGAAAATCCTGCTTGACATGGTCACCACTCACTTTCATTGAATGGAAAAGGTTACTCATCTGCCTAACATTTCTTTTTGTGTGTCATGGAAAAAAAAAAAAAGAAAAGAAAAAAACCCCAGATAATACACAATGCCAAAATGTTCATTTTTGAGTGAACAGTTCCTTTAAAAAAAAAAAAAAGAATTTTGGAAGAAACAGAATGAGCAAAATGAGCTAACCGCACACACCCACGCACCCACGCACAACACACATTTGCACTTGGATTTACTAAAATCTCAGAGTGATAAAATCTCAATCGATCGCACTTCCATCAAGATGGCAAACAGTCGCACAAGGGTAGAGGTGAGGGTCACAATAGTGTTAGTAGAGCCAACACAACGATGCTGACCGGAGTCAACACACTGTTTTCTCTCGGTGTGTTTAATGTTTGCCTTTGGGAGACGAGGCCATTGGTCCAGTACGAAAGGACAGTGTTTCCGTGACAGGTCAGCCAACTGTCAAAGCGATGGACTCTCTGTATAGCCCTCACTTCTCGTGACTTGAGTGAAAAACACGAACGCTGGCAGCAGGCAGGCCATCATTCCTGCAATACGTCAGCGCGCTCGTAAAGCAGCCTGCGGTGTCGACTCTGATGCATGTTATTCTCCATTCTGATACAAAATGAAAAATGAATGAAGACATAACTGTCAGAGAGATAACGGCAAATTACAAGGAACGGCAAAGAGAACGTAATAGCCTACATTGTGCGCTTTTTCTCATAATCCAAAATATGTTTATGGGCTGTCATTTTTCAGTGTTAGTGAATATTAAAACCTGCAGCAAACGTATAAAGAACGTTCCCTGACAGTGCGGCGAGATGGGTGAGTTATGAGTTATGGTGATGTCTGATCAGCACTGGTTGTTTATTTTCCTTTCAGATGGCATGAACAGAAGGAGTTCGTGTTTACCCAGAGTTCTGTGTTTTACGTTTTCATCAGATAGCCGTAAATGATGGCTTACGTTCATTTTGATGCTGCACTGCACTGACCTTCATGGCCATTAATGAGGTAAACATAAGCGTTGCCTCTGATTGGCTCTTTGGTACAGAGAGGAAAGTGCTGGTCCATGAGATGCTGACATAAAGAGAGTATTGAAGGGGAAACACATGGGCGGCGGATCTGGTGACCCATGAGGGTGAAATGTGTTAATGAGGCCTTGCTTGTGTGATGTGAAGGTAGAGCTAATGTGAAACGACCATACAGACATCCAACTGTCCTTTAGTGCATGTGTCCAACCATGCAGGGTAGCTTTTTGAAAGGTCAGGATTATACTAAAGGCAGAACACCATTTAACTTTCTCTATGGATCACAGACATCAGCCTGGAGAGATCTGAGGGACAATACAAAAATTTACATAATTGATTAGGAACAGGTGAATACAGGAACACCTTACTGAAAAACACACGGGTCAATGACATAAACTACTGTTCAAAAGTTTGGGGTCTGTAAGAAATGAATATGCTTATGCAGCGCAACTGTTTTCCACATTGATGATGATAAGAAATATTTCATGAGCAAATCAGAATATTAGAATGATTTATAAAATATCATGTGACACTGATTTCAACAGAGGAATAAAAAACAGTTGTTTTACATTTTAATACCACTTAAGACCAGCAAACTTTAGCTTATATAGGTTAAGTTTTGTATTTTTTTTAAACAGGGCAGGCCAACACAGGCCAACCTGAGTGGGAAAGACCTATATGAAAAAGGTTTTTCATTTCAAGCAGACACGAAAGGATATGAAGTCATTTGAGACACAATCCAAAGACCACAACATGCTGTTGCTTTATCTGTGCCTTTTCAAATGGTAATAAAATGCCTGGATTCCTATTCACTATGATATGTAAATACTCCCTCCTGAAATGGCATTCGCATGGCACAGTAACATCATCGGTTTAGATAAGAGCCTCTTCCTGATGAATATCAAAGGTTTACTACCTTTTGTTCATCAGCTGAGGCGGTGGCAGAGGTTTCTGTTATTGCCAGGGATTGTGACAGAACTAGATCAGTACAAAAGGTGAATTCCCCATGACCAGGTACAGAAAGAGTGAGACAGACAGACAAGGCAGTGAGTACGATTCATCAAAAAGAGGGATCTAAGGATGTGCCATCCACAGACAGCAACAGTATGAAGAAACGCAGACTTGGTATTTTTTTTTCTTGAGTCTTCTCAAAACTTTTCATGTGCATGATGCAATTCTTACACTTTGCGATGATGTAACAATTGTATTTAGCCAAATTAACAGAAAGAAGGATGAGTCAGAGACTCAGAAACAGGCTTTATGCCTGCTGTTATTGGATGCTGTTTGAAAATAAATCAACAGACATTTCAGCAGTCAATTCATCATATGGTTTAAATTTCTCTCCACTGAGAGCAAACTGAATTTCAGCAGGCTTTTTGGCAGAGCTGCAGTCTTTTGAATACGTGTCTCAGAAAACTAATATTCTGAGCTCAAGGATGCAGCCTCTGAATTTTTTTGACCTGGACATTTTTTTTGCACAGAGGAAAAGGGAGGCTGCTCATAGCGAGGTGATACTGAGTAAGGGCGACTTTGGAGCGAGACCTCTCCGGAAACACCAGTTATCGCAACTGACACTTTACCAGAAGAAGGTCGAACTCTGCCAGTCATCTCACCTGCCATGAAACGATTCTGACTCCATTCTCAAGTGCCACACATGAATAAGGCCTGTAACTGCAACTTCCTTATCTGGGGACTGGGATTTTGCCATTTAGGATGTTCTCCTAATCAACATATTTGTTAGTAATGGATGGTGTTAATCTCATCCATAAAATTAAAAATGTTAGTTAACAAAAATGTTTAATCTTGTCAAAGATAACAAAGAAATTGTGTATCATGACAATAATTAAAGGTGCCCTAGATTATGTTTTTAAAAGATGTAATATAAGTCTAAGGTGTCCCCTGAATGTGTCTGTGAAGTTTCAGATCAAAATACCCCATAGATTTTTTTTTATTATTTTTTTTTTAACTGCCTATTTTGGGGCATCATTATAAACGCGCCAATTTTATGCTGCGGCCCCTTTAAATCCCGTGGTCCACGCCCACAGAGCTCGCGCTTGCCTTGAACAGTGCCTTAACAAAGTTTACACAGCTAATATATGTTACGTTTGCTGGTGTAGAGATGAGGCAGATACGGATTTCCACAATACATTCAATACTTTAATATAAACGAAGGCAGAGAACACCATACAAAACACTAACACAAACAGAGAACGGACCAGGAGTGCAGGGAGTGAGTGCATTATATAGGAGAGCTAACAATAGAGTCCAGGTGCAGGTGATGAGTGCTGATGAGGAGCTGACGAGGGAAGTGAGTGCAGGTGTGGAGAACAGGAGGAACTTGGGAAATGGAGTCCAGGGAGACAAGGGATCTATAACAGTACTCCCCCCTCCCGGTAGGCGCGACCTCGCGCCGTAGATGGAGACACCGGGAGGGGGGGCGGGCGCCCTGGAGACCTCATGCAGGTGCAGGGAGAGGAGCGGACAGGAACGGAGGTCTCCAGGGCGGATCCATGAACCATGGCGGGTCTGGAGCCGTGGGCAGCCATGGAGGGTCAGGTGCAGCGGGCTGCCATGGAGGGTCAGGTGCAGCGGGCTGCCATGGAGGGTCAGGTGCAGCGGGCTGCCATGGAGGGTCAGGTGCAGCGGGCTGCCATGGAGGGTCAGGTGCAGCGGGCTGCCATGGAGGGTCAGGTGCAGCGGGCTGCCATGGAGGGTCAGGTGCAGCGGGCTGCCACGGCGGAGGCCCACCCACATGTGTGGCGCCCACATGTCCCCCACCCACGGGTACTTGGCCCCCCCCCAAAAAATACTTGGAGAGGTTTATGATCATATTGAGGAGTCTAAGGAATAAAGTCAATATGTGGGTGGAGGAGCATGGAGCTGGTTTGGCGGCGCATGGAGCGGTTGGTTCGGCGGTGGATATTGGAGCTGAGGGCTCGGCGGCGGCTGGAGCTGAGGGCTCGGCGGCGGCTGGAGCTGAGGGCTCGGCGGCGGCGGCTGGAGCTGAGGGCTCGGCGGCGGCGGCTGGAGCTGAGGGCTCGGCGGCGGCGGCTGGAGCTGAGGGCTCGGAGAGGGTTGGAGCGGCAGGCTCGGAGAGGGTTGGAGCGGCAGACTCGGAGAGGGTTGGAGCGGCAGGCTCGGAGAGGGTTGGAGCGGCAGGCTCGGAGAGGGTTGGAGCGGCAGGCTCGGAGAGGGTTGGAGCGGCAGGCTCGGAGAGGGTTGGAGCGGCTTGCTCGGCGGAGACTGGAGCGGCTTGCTCGGCGGAGACTGGAGCGGCTTGCTCGGCGGAGACTGGAGCGGCAGGCTCGGCGGAAACTGGAGCGGCTTGCTCGGCGGAGACTGGAGCGGCTTGCTCGGCGGAGACTGGAGAACTTGGCTCGGCGGAGACTGGAGAACTTGGCTCTGTCCAAAAGTCTATAAGCCAGGCCACCTCACTAGGTGGCTCGCACAGGGTTGGAGCAGGCTCTGGAGATACTGGAGCGGGCTCTGGAGATACTGGAGCGGGCTCTGGAGATACTGGAGCGGGCTCTGGAGATACTGGAGCGGGCTCTGGAGATACTGGCCCGCAGGAGACTGGAGAGACTGGCTCGCAGGAGACTGGAGAGACTGGCTCGCAGGAGACTGGAGAGACTGGCTCGCAGGAGACTGGAGAGACTGGCTCGCAGGAGACTGGAGAGACTGGCTCGCAGGAGACTGGAGAGACTGGCTCGCAGGAGACTGGAGAGACTGGCTCGCAGGAGACTGGAGAGACTGGCTCGCAGGAGACTGGAGAGACTGGCTCGCAGGAGACTGGAGAGACTGGCTCGCAGGAGACTGGAGAGACTGGCTCGCAGGAGACTGAAGAGACTGGTTCGCAGGAGACTGGAGAGCGCTCGCCCTTCTTCCTCTTCCTCCTCTTAGGTTTACCGGACCCAGCGGAGATTTGTGGGCCCGGCAGGACACAGGGGGAACCTTCGCTGGAGGGTATGCGGAGGAAGCCGGAGGTTGACTGACTGGCCCGGCCAACCGTGTTTCTGGATGGACTGGACGACAACACTTATCCTGAACCGTGTCCACGAAGAATTTGGAGCCATTTAAACACAAAATTAAATTGATAGTTTCGCTTAAGGAGAAACGATAATATGGTTCATCAAAACGGATAGTGTCGTCATCCAATCCATCCAGAAACAGGGAGATCAAATATGCTTCAGGCCAGTCAGACAAATAAGCAAGCTCAACGAACTCCTCCACATACCTCTCCAGCGAATGACCAACCTGCAAGAGCCCGATGAGACGATCGCCGGTAGACAGATGGATGAGGGGCATAGGAGGAGCACGAGCCAGGGAGCCAGGGAAAGTCTCCATCTTTCCTTTGTGGAAATCCAACGTTTTTGGGTCCGTTCTTCTGTTACGTTTGCTGGTGTAGAGATGAGGCAGATACGGATTTCCACAATACATTCAATACTTTAATATAAACGAAGGCAGAGAACACCATACAAAACACTAACACAAACAGAGAACGGACCAGGAGTGCAGGGAGTGAGTGCATTATATAGGAGAGCTAACAATAGAGTCCAGGTGCAGGTGATGAGTGCTGATGAGGAGCTGACGAGGGAAGTGAGTGCAGGTGTGGAGAACAGGAGGAACTTGGGAAATGGAGTCCAGGGAGACAAGGGATCTATAACAATATAACCCTTAAAATGGATCTTTACAAAGTGTTTGTCATGCATGTGGCATGCATGCGTCGGATTATGTGAGTATTGTATACTGTTATATTGTTTACTTCTGATTCTGAATGAGTTTGAGGCTGTGCTCCGTGGCTAATGGCTAATGCTACTCTGTTGGAGAGATTTATAAAGAATGAAGTTGTGTTTATGCATTATACAGACTGCAAGTGTTTAAAAATGAAAATAGCGACGGCTCTCTTGTCTCTGTGAATACAGTAATAACCGATGGTAACTTTAACCACATTTAACAGTACATTAGCAACATGCTAACGAAACATTTAGAAAGACAGTTTACAAATTTCACTAAAAATATCATGCTATCATGGATCATGTCAGTTATTATTGCTCCATCTGCCATTTTTCGCTATTGTTCTTGCTTGCTTACCTAGTCTGATGATTTGGTTGTGCACATCCAGACGTTAATACTGGCTGCCCTTGTCTAATGCCTTTTATGATGTTGGAAACGTGGGCTGGCATATGCAAATATTGGGGGCGTACACCCCGACTGTTACGTAACAGTCGGTGTTATGTTGAGATTCGCCTGTTCCTTGGAGGTCTTTTAAACAAATGAGATTTATATAAAAAGGAGGAAACAATGGAGTTTGAGACTCACTGTATGTCATTTCCATGTACTGAACTCTTGTTATTTAACAATGCCAAGATAAATTAAATTTTTCATCTGAGGGCACCTTTAAATCTTACTATTTTAAATAACATTTTGCAAGGTATTTACAATGCGTTTATCTATAAAAAACACGATTGTTTAAAATAATCTAATCATAATTATATGAGAATAGCTTCACGATAAAACGGAAGTAGCGACAGTAGGGCAGGGACTTGATTCTATTCATCAGTTGTTGACTGGATGGAGGCAGATCTGAATGCGAGCTCGCAGATGATTGTGAGAAAGGGACGGGGTTTAAGCAGTCTTTTCACAGGAAGATCAAGTTATGACATTTTGATTGAAGAATTATGAGATTCAGACCAAAAATGAATTGCACAAAAATTGTGCACAATAAGATAAATAACATGCATTCAGAAAATAGATAGGGTGAATTTTTGAAGTTGAACTAATTTATATGCAGTAAATTAATATACAAAAATGTCTGAATATTTGGAATAACTTGCCACTTGGAGTAAAATTTACTGTAATTGCAAATATGACATCATTAAATATTGAATAATTTAAGAATTTTATTCAAAAGACAAAAACAATGATATGAAACTGTATACAAATTAGCACTAATCCTGAAACAACATTCCTGTTGGACAAACATAAACCCTATTAGAACAGGATTAGTTTTGCAAATGACCAATTCAGCTGGGATTGAGAAGATCCAATAGAAACAACAACCTTAATCCAGGTCCTACTAAGCAAAATCACCCTTCAGCAAATGGAAGTGATGAAGGTGTAGAGGGCAGAAAGCTCCCAAGAGCAACGAGAGAAGATTTCAGGAGGAGATACTGCGATACTTTTGAACTGTGTACTTAGCATGCAAGGCCCACCTGCCTGGCCCTGGTGGGTAAGCGATCATTTTCTCACATTCTCTGCTGGTTTGCTCCTCTGATCTACAAACCACACCTGAGGCTATGGAATCAGTCCTGCCAGGAATCCACACAGGCCTTCACCAACTGAAAGGCCCTAAGAGACACAGTTAAGTCAAGCATGAAGAAGAGCCCTACAGGGGGTGGAGGAGGAGGAGGAGAAGAGAGGAAGAGGCCTCGACGGAGAGAAAGAGACATTGACTATCAGACAGGACAAGCCTGGTTAGGCACATCCTGCTTACCGTGGAAGAGAGAGGCATTCTGGGGCCTGGCAGGCTGGTGGAGCGGAGAGAACCCGTCAGGGAGGCTACGAAAAACCTGATAGGAAGATAAAATGTACAAAGGGTTTGGCTAGTGAGGAAGAGATGTGAAAACAGACTGGCGCAAGGGCTTATAGATGAGAGTGACTTATCATTCCAGCATGCTCTTGAGCCATGGGCCACTTTCCTTGAAGAGTGTTTTGAAGACTCAAAGCCAATGTATGACCACATTGCTAGATAAATCTAAGAAATAAACACCAAAATTCAGCAAAAACACCCAGAGTCACAGCAAAGAATATAAACAAGATGAACAAAATACAGTACAGCAACCTTCTCGGAGGCTTTGTGAAGAGCACCACAGGTAGATGATGATGCATTCGCGGTCCTCTTGAGGAGAAGGGCAATTTCAATAACAGCACATGGCCTGCAAGCCGCAGAAAGCGGCCCTTGTCCCTGCAGGCCATTGGTTTAGGTCCAGACCGCAGCTGGGCCAGTAAGTGCCTCATTTAGGGAGACTGACTCAGGGAGATGGGCTTGACTGAGCCAGGAGAAGATTACCAACCCTTGCCCCCAGATAAGTACCTACTGCTGGCCAATTTTGTTCCAAACACAGAGAAAATGGCAGCTGGGTCTGTTACATTTTACATTACTAGCTCAAGTTACTGCTGGCCAGAAAACACGGTTGATTTATAGAATGACGCTCTATGCTGTGCTATAAAATGCGCAATGGAGGCCCTAGTTATAAACCGACAGCTATATTGCCGACTGTTACGGTGTACGTGTTGTTTCTACTCTCTTTTATTCCTCTTCGCCGACGGCAGGTGTTTATCTATGTCGCGTCCTTGAGAATCACAATGAAAACACCTTTAGGAAAACGCACCCATCTGCTTTGAGGACGGATCCTCTGGGAAGCTGTGGACTGGGCATTGGCATTTCACATGTATGAAAACAAATGCTAACACATATTATCATATCAATACCTCTGCCACTCAAGCAAACTATAGGGGTCAGACCCTCTAGGGCGTCTTCCGGTCATCTCATTTTCAGGCAGAAAACACGTGATTTTGATTCCCCAATGTTAGCAGTGGCTGACAGGTGCAGACGGCGACAAACGCACACACAACTGGGGTGCACAATGTTCATGGTCTTTAATCAAAACCAAAGAGACCATATGGGCAGTTATTATCAAGGGAAAGCAATAAACAGCCACAAATATCCTGCTCTAATCACGCTGCGAGATGTAAGTATGTTTTGGCGTTCCCACCTGAGGCTGTGCTCATTTATTGCTTTATTTATTAAGAGAGAAAGAAACCATTTACCTATTGAATTAAACACATTTGCTGCAGTTTTCGGACTACTTCAATCCTTAGTATTAACTCCTTGTGACTGGGGACCCATGAGCAATGTTTTCTCTGAATGCTATGACCACCATATTACAGTTTGACCTTTAAATGTAAAATATAATCCCTGAAGTTGAGATAACGTAACAAACTGCCTTAAGCTCCTACAATCCAGTGGAGTAAAAGTTCCTGTTTACTCCTCAAAGGTGAGCAACTTGGAGAAGTAATGCTCAGTATGTCTTTTTTCCATCAAACCATTAACCTCATACTTCACAACATTCCTATTCAACTGTAGGTCAGGCTGACATTTTGATTAACACAAGTACGATTTCTAAAATGCCTGCGCAATATTTCCCACAAGACGGTTGAGGTTGCAAGGGACGAGTTCCGACATTATTTTTTTATATTAAAATTGATCTTTTCAAGATTGCAGATTGCAAAGAGTTACACCGCAGCAAAAGTCAGACAGCCATAAATCACGAGGGAGGTTTCATGCAAGGAGAAGTCTGCAAATGAAGAGTAGAGGGTTTGACAGATGTTGTGACTTAAATGTTAAATGATTAAAAGGAAACTGAAGCAGGGAAAAAAACCCTGATTGCAAATCAGAACCTTCAAATATTATTATACAACTTTTGACTGAACAAACAGTTTTCCAAGAGTAAATAAAATAAAATAAAATAAAATAAAATAAAATAAAATAAAAGAAAAGAACAAACTAACTCTTACTGTTTTTGTGATGCTTATAATGCAGAATTCTAGTACTATTCTGAATTAAGCCCATCTTTTTGAGTGAGTCATTGAATCATTTACTCAACTGAATTGTTCAAAACTCATTGATCTGTGTTGTTATTGTGCTGTTGTGGCTTTGTTTGAACTATGTTCAGTGTTGGAACAAAAACGGACAAAGTAACTGGCAATATTAACTTTGTTAGGCCTAAATGTTTATTAAACTGATGTATAAATGCAATATCATGCTATAATATAATATAATATAATATAATATAATATAATATAATAAAACATAAACCCTAATAAACCCTTTCTTTCTTTCTTTCTTTCTTTCTTTCTTTCTTTCTTTCTTTCTTTCTTTCTCTCTCTCTCTCTCTCTCTCTCTCGCCCATCCACTCATCTGACCTACAGTGGCTCTAATAAATGCAAATAGGATTCAGTATGATGTGATCTGGATGACGATGCTGTTTGAGGTCTAATCCGGTCACTTATTTGTGTGCAAACACAGAGCAGTCTCCTCAGAAAAAAACCAATATGGCTAAGCCACGTACAGCCACAGATGGAAGGAGTCTCAAAATATACACCAGCGAATGCAGGACATGACACCCAGGTGCACGTTAAATGAAGTGCATGAAATTAGTGCCCAAACAAGGGCATTAATGCCAGGAAAGGACATAGTTTTTCATAGTGACTTTTAATATAGTGTTATTTGTTGCTGAGAAGTGGTAGGGCCACAGTTTCTGTCCTCTGTGAGTCAGAAGCGGATGGAACAGCTCTGGTTATCCAAACAGACTCATTTTATGATTTGGTTTTCTGCCAGTTTGATTATTTGTGTGTACGAGGCCGCAGCCAGATTTTTTTTTTTAGTGCTCCTCAAATGCCATCACTCGCATACTGGCACCTGTGTCAAAGCGTAAAGAACAGTTCAAACTGTCCGTTTATTCCCTGCACCTGTCCTATGTATACTCTATCTGGTGTGAGGCACAAGGCCACCTGGCTCTGGGTCAACAGCCAGAAGATATTCATCTGTAAACAGGATTGGGAGAGAATGTAATTTCAGGCCAATAATACTTCCATATGCTCCCCCGTGAACGCTTTCTCTAGTTTCATTAAATTTCGATGAAGTATCATTTCTCAGAGAATAAATTCACCCCCTGTCCTCCTGTAAGTGCAAGGCTATAAGCGTGATTGCATTTTTCCCTGAGAGAAAGAAAGCCTGGGAATTCTGGATGCTGTTCACATTAGACATCATTGTCTCTGCATACTTCCCTATGGGAACTGTTTAATTAAAATCTTTCTCTCGTTCTCTCATTCATTTTCTATGGCCAGCAGAACAAGTACTGCAGTGTTATAGTCTGATAGTTTTTTCTCATATAGCAGTTTTAGGATGCTGTGCATGTCTTCGGTTACACAGTGAGTGCTTATGATTAAATGTCTGACATGCACAACAAGAAGAAAAGTGAATGAATAAATAAATAATCCAATGATTCTGAGATGTGCTAACACAAGCCCGCTCTGTCTCTTGTCCTGCCGTTCAAACAGAGGTCCTAAATTAAGATTTATTAAAGTGCCAAAGTGTAGCACAACACAACAGAACAGAGGCAGCTTGTTTGAAGACACAGATGAGAATATGAGAATTGCGAGAACTTCAAGTTTGCTCATTTGTCTTTGTATGAATTTACATTTTTGTAGATACAGTGCTATTATTTGACATGCTTTAATCACATTGTTAGGATTCATATAACACCTACTAACGTAGTATATGGTTGTATCTCCTGACACCTGTCAAGCACATTTCCAGGTCATATTCCACAGAAAAATCAGAAGGAAATAAGGGTGCGTTCACACTTGTAGTTCGGTTCGTTTGGTTTGTTTGGTCCAATTAGCATTCAGATTGGCAATTTTATCACCGAACCAAAAGATACGAACCTAAAGGCATAGGGAAACGTTCACAACCTGATTGGTTGGATTTTATGACGTATTGCCTATTTTGAGACGGAACTTACCGAACATCCAACAATGCTGTGTGCTGAGGTAAATGCGCTTGTTGTGTGTGTGTGTGCTGTTGATGTGAAAGCAATCCGATCCAACGGACCAACGAACCAAACAATATCATAATTTATAACGGGAAATGTGTTATATAAAAAGCAGTCGTGTTTGATTCTGTGAGTGAGTACATTCATTACCGTAGTTGAAAACCAAAGATTGTCTCTTCATCTTAAATGTTTTGCAATTGCGCTTCTCCGTGCTGTCCCGACGAAGCCTTCATTCCCGCTCTACTTGCATTATAATATTCATATATGGTCTCGTAACAGCCTACTAAACAGCACTGCGAGATCCAGAGAGTTTGAATTTGCCGCAGCATTAATACGAATGTAGTACATAATTTAACAGCGGGAATGGTAGCTACATTCGTATAGTGTTTGTGTGTCTCGATAGTTACAAATAAAGCCACAATAAGCACATGGAGCGAACTTGTCAATCATTTTGATGAGCGATGTGGAGAAAACTCTAATAAGAGAACAGTTGTACTCTCATGTGACTTGCATAAACACATTTTGGTACACTTTGAAACGTTGCCGTGTAAAAGCGAGCCGAACCTCGCCTTAATTGTATAAACTCGCTGACAATCTCTAAATGCATAATCTGATCTTAAGTCAACTCTCTTTACCATAAAATACTGGCCTGATCCATTCGCAAAACCAACAAACTGATTTAACTTCAGCCTGAATGTAAATTCAGACTGTGGCATCTCTGAACATCTTTCTCTGGAAGACTGAAAATAACCACTATTAAGTGGTGAGGATGCAATGTCTCTCTGGACCAGAGACAAAATCAATAACATCTGAAATAGAAATCAATCTCAGGAAAGTGTGTCAGTGACATACTGCTTCCACACAGCCCAGCGTCTTACAGCTCACCTATTCTCCCATTCCTCAGGCCTCACTGTACTGCCTCACTAAAGTTCATGTTTCCACTGCACTTCTGCAAACAGACAGTGAGGTCCATCTAGTCCTCATAAATAGAAGGACACCTTTCAAACGGTAGACAGATTTTTCTTACCCAGCTTCGAATAAATGCATCTTCTGCCTCAAATGACTGTGTCAGAACTTTGATGAATGACAGGCTGACGATGGCGGTAATTACACGATCTCTCACTGCACGGTAGATTTCCATTTTCCTCCTATATACATAAAATCATGTAAATTATATGCACCTATAATCTTTTATGTAAATCAAGAAAACTAAAAATCAAAGCATCTGTCAGCCCCATTATCGTTATACATATTCATAAATTTTAAACTAAGCAAGCGAAGCAAGAAAAAACTCCAATCATGAGGATTTAACATATAACAGGAAGAATGATAACTCTCCAAACATACTGTACCACTGACCCTTTCTTCAAATTTTGATTTAGAAAATTGAATCGGGACTTCAATGAGTCAATCATCTTCGCTTTTGACATGTTCATTCAACATGATGTGCTGATCTGCCAATCATTTTATGCAACTGCAGGAACATCAGGGCAATAACTGCTTTATTGTGGTATTTTTCAGAAAGTATGTCTCCCCAAGGGTTGTTTCACAGTTTTGTGGGGTGATGAATGTTTGATATGAATATCATATATTTCATATGAGTATGTGAAATCACATTAGAGGCAAACAGCTGGTGTGTGAAGGGTATCAGTAGGACTCTTCAGTAATGACTCCACTCAGGTGGCAAGAAAACATTTCAACTTGTAATGTTTCTCAGTATGCTGCTCCTTTAAGACACCATTAAATTGGCATGTTTCAAAATTAGGTCAGGAAGTAGACTGTAGATGGATTTTTTTTTTTTTTTTTTTTTTTGTCCAATATGTTCAGGTACTAACTGTACCTAAAACATTGTCACCTTTTAAATTTAACAGGGTATTTTTGGTCAATTTAAAAGCTTGACAGCCCATGGGGTCATTATAAACTATCATGAGGATGAGTAAATAACATCTTAATTTTTATTTTTGAGTCAACTAATCCTTTAAATGCCATTTGCTACATGCTAAATGAAGGTCTCCAAAGCAACAAGGTCTCCAAAGCAACCGTAATAAACTCTAATCTTTTGCCAATTAAATAAACTTTCCTCTCATCATTTCTGCCATCCCACTTCACTGAAGATTTGATTTCACATTTCACAGTCATGAAAAAAAAAAGAAAACGCAATAATCTTATCAAGGGTTGGGGCATAACGTGTTTAAAAATACTCTGGCTATGGCAAATCCTTAGCTTTGATTCTTTGGTTTCTTTGGCTCTAAAACCCTTTGGAAGTATGAATACATATTCACATAAATGTCCCCAAATTAATATTAATACAAATGTTCCACTGAAATTGTACATCTACAAAGATAAGGGGATAGAAATAGATATCAGCAAATGCACACACATATTCTCTTTCCCTAAGCTCTCTGAGGGTTCATGATGACTCACCTAATTAAAAGCTACAGTATCTAAATTATATTGTGCCACTGGAGAGAAAGAATCAAATTTCTTCCTTTCTGTAGATTGCACACTTGCACAATTATCCCCCGCTTCTACTGTACATATAACTAAAGGAAACTAGCCCTCTAAACCCTGAAAAATAGAAACAGAGAATACACTGCAAAGGTGAGAACAAATTCGCTCATTATGAGGCGGCTCCTCTAAATCAGAGGCTGCGGAGTGAGGAGGGACTCTTTAAACATGAGTGTCACTGATTTTGTGGTTTGCTTTCTTTGGATGACTGGATAGACTGAGGAATGAGCCAGTGCTTTCTCTCTTGGATAACATTTCAGTGAAGGCAATGAGGCCTTGTTTTTGGTTCTGTGCTGCATTTTCCAAAAGCATCACAAGCCAAAGTTGATCGTAGAGACTACTTGTGCCAGTGGTTTCAACAATCTACTTCAATCTACTAAATAAATTCCAATTAAACTGTCAAAACTGGATGTGACCCCTAGTCAAGTCAAGTCACCTTTATTTATATAGCGCTTTTTACAATGCAGATTGTGTCAAAGCAGCTTTACATTGATAACTGGTACATAATTTGGCTGCACAGCAGCTCTTAAATAATAGTGTCAATGCAGGCAGATCAAAGCACTGTTGAATAAATGTCAAGAATACTATTGAATATCAAATGTCAAGTGTCCTCAACTAAGCAAGCCAAAGGCGACAGACTGACCCCTATAAACTTTAAGATGCAACCCATAGGGCAAACTATACATCTATCTGTCACAGCTTCATTTTCTTTTATTATTATTTTTTTAATAACATTTAAACCCACCACCATTCAAACGTTTGGGGTCAGTAATATTTCATATACAGTGTATATAAATTCATATTTTTATTCTGAAATGATGCATTATTTGATCAAAAATGGCAGTATAAAGACATTTATAAAATAATAAATGCTGCTCTTTTAAACTTTCTATTTTTCAAAAAATCCTGAAAAATGGATCATGATTATCACAAAAATATTAGGCAACACAACTGTTTTCAAGATTGATAATGTCTCTCTCGCATCAAATCATCATATTAGAATGATTTCTGAAGGATCATGTGACACTGAAGACTGGAGTAATGATGCTGAAAATACAGATTTGCCATCACAGGAATAAATTATATTTTACAATATATTAAGGTAATACTGTAATATTACAGTTTTAATGTATTTTTAATCAAATTAATACAGAACATAAAAGACCTTGGAGAACATAAAAGACTTCTATCAAAACTTAACAATAAATAAATAAATAAACGTACCAACTCCAAACTTTTGAACATTTGTGTATTAAATATGCCGTCTACATATACAGTACATTAGGTATAGCTTTAATATGGTACTTGGAATATTTCTAATTAATTGTATGGACTACTTTTATGGAACTTTTTGGAGTTTGATAATTGGTCCCCATCTTCTTTTTATTTACAGAAAAGAGAAACCTAGACATTCTGCTAAATAAATCTTTTTTTTATTATTATTCTGTAGACAAAGAAAAAAAAAAAACAAGATTAAAGAAACATGAGGGTGAGAAAATGATAACAGAATTTTAATTTTTGGGTGAACTACATAAAGCTATAGAGGATCCACAGAGAAAGAGAAAGATCTGTGAAAATCCTCAGAATCAGGATCTCAGGGTCCATAATGTTGTATCCAAATAAACCTTTTCAGATTGGCTGTCATGACATTAAAAGAGAAACAGAAAACTACACCCCCCTGTGGCTGCTACAGTCAATTTAGTCGCTGCAATCTAGATTTAAAGCTACAGAACCTAAATAGACTATTACAACATACTTTCTTTTGATTATTTGAATTTTAATGTCATTCTGTTCACTGGTGCTTTTTTTTTTTTTTTTTTTTTAAGTCATACTATCACAAAATGAACATTGTGCACAGAAGCTGTCCATAACAGTAGCAGTCATTCCACTGAATATGCAGAGAATATTTGAAAGAAACATGGTATTGATAATGCATTTCTGTTCTGTCCACATCTCTTGTATGTGTGTTGTTGGCTGTGTTTTTGACTGTAAGTGTTGTGTGTGTGGGTGGGTGGCTACATTGGAGCTTCAATGGATGCTGTGGGTGCTGTGCACCCATGGCCAACTAAACAGGCAAGGCATTGGAATATATATTGTGGTATTATTTTTTGATATTATTTGGGCAAAGGGGCTTTAGCAAAACAAATAAATATGCCACAAACAAATCCAGGCAATTTTCCATCGATTTTGGGCTTGCAACTAACATGACTGCACCCACATAGCGAAAAGGCAAGCTCCGCCCACTTTACTTAGCTATATATGAAGACAAATTTGTCAGCAGAAGTAAGCTAAATCTGACAAAACCTTCAATTGAAATATTTGATGAAATGGTCATAAAATAATACTTGTAAGTAAATAAATAAATAAATAAAATGTCACAACGTATCATAAGTAGAAACAAATTTGTTGCCTGATGTGATAGATATAAATAAATTAATAAATATCATTAGCTCACAAAGATGTAACGATAATACAATTGGGGGTTATTTTTGTAAATAAATAAATTAATAAATACCTGAGTACAAAAACAATTTCAAGTAGTCAATGAAAATTCCTCACAAAATCGTGGATGTCCTCAAAGGTTAAAGGGTTAGTTCACCCAAAAATGAAAATCCTGTCATTAATTACTCACCCTCATGTCCTTCCAAACCCGTAAGACTTTCGGTCATCTTCGGAACACAAATTAAGATCTTTTTGATGAAATCTGAGAGCTATCTGTTCCTCCGTTGACAGCTATGCAACTACCACTTTGATGCTTCAAAAGGTTCATAAAGAGATTGTGAACCTAATCCATATTAATTGAGCGTTTCTGAATAGAAATTATCGAATTAATGAGAGAATTTTCATTTTTGGGTGAACTAACCCTTTAAATGTTTGATACATAAACTAAATAATGTTTTTATTATTCAAAAATGCAGAATGTTTTCTTTTAGGAGTAGGATTAGTCTGTAGTAATTATAATTAGTATTGTTCTAGTCTATGGTACAACATGTCCTAATTTAGACAACAAGGTGTGTGTGTGTGTGCCTGCCTGCCTTTCTAAGTTTGTCAGTTGTTGCCGAGTAACGATTAAATTCTCTTTCTCTTATATGGTGTCTCACTGCATCTGTGTTGAGTCTCTATGTTGTCTTTCTGTGCCTCAGTTTCTCTCTCCTGGCCCCTCACTTTAAAGCAGAGATTGGATTTTTATTTGGAGTGGTTAGGCCTCCCTCAATCCCTTTAATATGGACAAATGGGTCTCATTATCCTCTCTGTGGCCAATCCTGCAGACATATAACCTAAGAAAAAAGAATCAAGACTCTTTCCCTTCCCTCTCCTTCTCTCTTGTCTCTTCCTCCCCCTTTTCATTCTCTCTATTCGCTTTTTTTTTTTTTTTAACACTTTTCTGTCGTATTCACTGGGGAACAGAGCGGAGAGAATACAGAGATACACACTTCAATTTAGTTGGCATGAATAAACAATGGGGTTTCCATGTGCAGGATAAATTTCCCCTGGCGACACTCACACACACTGGCCCAGAAACACGGGCTCACACACACCTGCAAAGAAATATGCTTTCACAGATCAGGTTATAAACACACCGGCACGCACGCTGGGTAATATATTGAGTCTCAAATGTACGAGGGGATAGTCCTCCACACACTCACCCCCGTAATTCACTTTAGCCCTTACCGTCGCTATCTCATGCGCAAACATACTTGCTTTTATACAAATTACATGCTCGGATGCATTCAGAATCACTATTACAGTTTGTTACCTCCACAAAAAAGGTTGTAATGTGTGCTTATGATTGCAACAAATGTAAATAATAAGGTCAAATGAGCCTTCGAGAGACACAAGGAACAGAACTTGCTCCACGTATCTACGTCAGTCATTTCAATTTAGTCGCTTGCATAATGAGAATTTTATCTTGGCAAAAGCTCAGGGACTTGACTGAATGAGAGCAGAGTGTAATTAATGAGAGCACAGATACCCATGTGTGCATCACACACACACATATTTCACGAGGTCTTGAGGGACCGTGACTACATGTATCATGTAGCTCCATGAACATGTAGATATCAGTCAGAACGCTGTAAGAACCAGTATGATAAACCGTATTCTTAAAAGTCTGACATGCGCAAATGCAAGAGAGAACTTCAGAAGGAAATTACTCTTTGAAGCCATAACAATGGCAAGATTCCAGACTTGTGATATATATTTTCACTTAAATAGTGTCTCAGAAGCATAAGAGGGGCAATTGTTGTAAATTGGAGGCTCAGATGCTGTGAGAGTCTTAATGGAACTTCATAATGGTGGCGCTGTGAAGTGGGTTCTCCAGAAAATAATGTAATACGTGAGTGTGTTTTTGCATGTACTTGTGTGTTTATCTAATGCATTGAACTCCCAGCTGTAACCCCATCTGCTGCGAGGACTGACTTTTCACACATATTTTCATATGCGTCTCATAGCGAATCGGAACATGGAAGCCTCGACCGGTGCGACTGGTGTATAGGAGGATCTCGTCTGCTTTTGTTTTGTGGTCTTTAATGGCGTGGTGGGCCTGCAGGGACTCTCTTAATCGGCAACATGCCTGCAATTTATGATTAATGAAGCAGTACACATTGCAAATGAGTCTGTCTATTATAGACAGCATCAAACCTCAAAATAGATGTTATGCATGGCTTCCTAACATTTTGATTAAGAAACATTTTCATAAAGAAATGCATACAGGTTGGGAACAACTTGAGGGTGAGTACATGGAGACAGAATTTTCATTTTTGGGTGAACTATACCTTTAATAGTAAAACAAGGAAAGACAGCTGCAGAAATCATAGTTTTACCAGTGTCATTACAGTCACCCAAAAGTTATACAAACCTAGAAAAATCATGTTTCGAATAAAAATCATATGGTTTTAAAATGTTTTGATGCCAAGCACCAGTATGAATAGCTGAACATGGAATATATCAAAAGAAAGAACAGAGCCTCTGCTTTAAAACAACAACAACAACAAACATTTTATTCTAGCCTCATGCATTCCCTTTTTATCAAAACTTGAATGTGGGTAAGTTTCATTAAAAAAATCTACATTTTGAACAAAAAGCTGAGAAAGTTGCGCTTTTGTCAAAGACTGCAGATTCAGAAAGATGATCAGAACATAGATGGAGTAGATTGCTTCCATCAACACCCTCAAAGCTTGCAGTCCTATACCTCGTCCTGGGTCGACATTTCATTTGGTAACTTTAGGCAGTTTTTAATTATATGCTGTTTAATGTTTGATGATCATGTTTACATGAGCGTAAGCAATGCTTTTATAGATTGTTCTTTATCGATTTCTGCTTCTTTTTTACCTGTGTTTTTATCCGGAGATCCTGTACTCTTTCAGAAGATGCAAAATAGCATTACCAACCAAGCAGATCTTGCACCCCACTGACTACCATAGTAGGAAAAAAATACTATGGGGGTCAATGGGGGGGCGAGATCTGCTTGGTTACAAACATTCTTCCAAATATCTTCCCCCCCCCTACTTTTTCCTACTATGGTAGTCAATGGGGGGCAAGATCTGCTTGATAGGTAATGCTATTTTGAATCTTCTGAAAGAGTACAGGATCTCCGGATAAAAACACAGGTAAAAAAGAAGCAGAAATCGATAAAGAACAATCTATAAAAGCATTGCTTACGCTCATGTAAACATGATCATCAAACATTAAACAGCATATAAATCAAAACTGCCTAACGTTACCAAATGAAATGTCGACCCAGGACGAGGTATAGGACTGCAAGCTTTGAGGGTGTTGATGGAAGCAATCTACTCCATCTATGTTCTGATCATCTTTCTGAATCCGCAGTCTTTGACAAAAGCGCAACTTTCTCAGCTTTTTGTTCAAAATGTTGCTTTTTTTAATGAAACTTACCCACATTCAAGTTTTGATAAAAAGGGAATGCATGAGGCTAGAATAAAATGTTTGCTGTTGTTGTTGTTTTAAAGCAGAGGGTCTGTTCTTTCTTTTGATATATTCCATGTTCAGCTATTCATACAACTAAATATTCTGGGTCCATGCGAAAATGATAAAAAATGCTGGTGGTGGCTGGCAACTTTTTAAAAAAAACACTGTCGGGGAAAGAGTTTAGTTAGTGCAAATGGAATCAGTTCTCATTTCAGTGAATATACCTTCAACCTGAGAATAGAAGCAGGGCCCACTGTGCCCTAGCAGCCAATCAGAGCCCCAGGACACCGTACCAGCAGCCAATCAGTGCCCTGGCACAGCACGTATCCTGAAAGAGCACTGCCAGTGGGATATCACACTGCAACAAAAGCTAAGCCATATCTCTCCGCTCTGTACAAAGACCGGCCCGTGGAAACACCGCAAAAACATTGTTTAAGGCTCACTGGGGAGCGATGGGCTTTTTCCCTGCATGAGCTGTCCATCTTTTTTCACATCCTCTGTCTCAGTACTGTGAGTGGATCAATTGCCAGGTAAATGTTGGTTTGTAGTGAACCAATATGGGATTGCTCTAGTTCTTTGCTTTGTGCTAATTAGATCCATTTAGAGAAGAGAGGAAGATGAAAAAAGACAAGTGTTTATTGTTTTTTGCCTCTCCTGCGGGTTTTTTTTCCGTTAATACAAAAGTTTACGGCTCAATAAAGAACACAACCACAGAGAAACAAGGCCCTAAACCTGCTCTGAGGAAAGAAGTGTGTTTTACTGCATCAAAGGTCACAAAGTCAGCCTCCGGGAGCCAACTTACAGCTTCACAGGAAGTTTGAAAACTTTTTCTCCACGGTTAGGCTGAATTACTACCAGTTGGATTTCACTTAGACCATCAAATCATTAATTCATATCTGACTGCTCCAAATTAGTTCATATGCATGCATATTTATAAGATGAGCTTCTCACATACAGTGTGTGTATATATATACATATATATGTGTGTGTGTGTGTGTGTATTTCCAGAATGTATATATATGTGAGAAGCTTATCTTATAAATATGCATGTATATGAACTCCATTAGGAGCTTTCAGATATGAATTAATGATTTGATGGTTTGAAGTTTTGTGTGGTTCAGGTATTCCCTTCAAATGTCCCCACAAGGATGTAGATGTTTTAAAATATTTTATGTTGCGGGGACAAAATTTCGGTCCCCATGAGGAAAATCGGGCAAGTGGCCACCTAACTGCTCCATGGTGTTTAAAGCACAAACAAACAGCAACACAAAGCACCACACAGCCACAGTGTTTACACTTTTCATGGAAAATCAACCATGAATGTCAATTGTATATAGTTCTGTCTGCAAATCAGGATAGATTCATATATTTTAACATCAAAGATTACATTTAAAAATATGTATAAATCATATCCCGAGAGCTAATAAAATAAATAAATAAAAAACAAAGTCCTAAGCAGACAGAATGTGTCACACAGTATTTGCCTGCTGAGTTCTCTCATTGAGCTCACCTAGGATTTGCACACATGCCAGTGTGTGACTGGATCAAACTGTGTGTCTGTAAGAGTAAATAAGGGCGTTTGGGTTGCAAAGTACAAGGTGAAAGACAGAACCTCTTAATCACTTCATCTTTTACTCATCTGTAAGATTTCTATGCGTTTAAAGTTCTTTGCGTACTCCGCCATTAATTTATGTACTCACCCTTATTTTGTTCCAAACCTGTATGTAGTTATTTTTGTTCATGGAACACAAAACAAGACTTTTTCCTCATATAACATAGTCAGTATTGAACATGTCTTCATAAGTCCATATGACTGTTGCACTATATTCCAGTTCTAAAGCCATAGCTTTCTTCTTTTGTGTTACACGCAAAAACAACAGCATATCGGGATGAAATAAAAATGAAAATTCTGCCTTTATGTGAACTATTCCTTAAAAATCAAACTAAGAATCATCCTTAATAACACTTACCTGTAAAATTTATGATATTTTTCTCTCTTCTTTCTCTCTCTCTCTCTATTTTTTCCTATTGTTCAGACACGTGTGAGAGCGAGTACAAAGGTAGCCATTTGGAGCTTAGAAATCAATGGTGTTTCATGTGTGAGTGATGGTGGGGTTTTGCCGCAGGGTTAAATACCGCAGGCTAACGCTCACATCCGCCAGCCTCAAGCTGAGAGACGATGGGGAGGGGAGCACCAGAGGAAGCCCGGATCTGTGAGAGATATGTGGCGTCAAGAGCTGAAAGATTACAGGGCACAAGATCAGGGGCCGTGCTGCTGTTCTGTATGGTCAGCACTAACACTCATTTACATCCAAAGCGTTTCTTCACCTATCAACGTACAGCACTGCCAAAACTCTACGATAGCGAAAGGTGTATGTGTGTGCTTTAACCCTGCATGAGAGAGAGAGAGAGAGCAAGAGGAGCCTCTTTCATCTGTTTATGTCTCATTAATACAGCCCCAGTGACAGAGCTAATCGCAACATGCCACAGATAACAAATGTAAGGGCATTGCTTCATGAGAAGAGATGTGACAGCGCCGTAAGTAGACTGAATGGAAGCCTTCATTGACCATGGCTTGGAGAAATGCACTGTAATTATACTCAGCACTCATAATGGGAGATCATGTCCAAGCTATAAAGACTGATGTTCCTTAGTAGCCTGCCCTGTTACAGCTCCCCCTTGCTAGCAATGCAGGGATTCATCAGGACAGCTGGAAAAAGTTGGAAGCCTTTGTAGAGCTTCAATACAGTTTCTTCCTCGACAGCTGGTGTGAAAATCTCCAAATTAAATAAAAGTGTTCCCATTGAGAGAGTGGATATGGAGTCATTGCCCACGGCTGATGGTCAATTTACTAGATATGCGCTGGAAACGCCCTTTCAGGCTCAATTCAAAAGCACCAGACCTTTGCGAGAACCCCGTCGTTCCCATCCTGAGTATTCTGTGGTCTATCATCCGTTGCTTTGTGCTCAGATTTACACTCTAGCCACGTGTTTAAGGGCCGCATACAGCGTACAATAGAAGAGGCATCTCTATTCCCTTCACGAGACTGGGATGATCTCCCACCCTCCAGTAAAACCCAAACTAGTCTGCAGGGCCACTTTCTGCATCCTTAATGACTGGCTTTTGATTCACCTGTCATTCAAGTGCTTAAGATAGGCCAGACCAGGACTTTACCTGCATTAAGGCTGAGAGAGTTATTCGGTGCCCTGTTCATTTGTATTAAGCCACTTTAAGTGCATTAAATGCGATGAAGTGGGCTGGCTCTGATAGAGATCTTGGCGTTCCGACTCGCTCCAAAGAAGGAAGATTAAGGTGCAGTCAGTTAGCGCAGTCCTTCATGGCCTGGTGGTAAAGACCTCTGGTGGAACTGCAATCTAAAAGGTTGTTTTAACTGCGATTATATCTGACGCCCAATGAGGGAAAGCTTTATTGTGATTTGACCAATTTTGTGGCTGGCTTTGCAATACACTTTATTCTGTCAGGGGCAGAGATACACTGCCGAAAAGGGTTCTCTTAAAGGACCACAAAAAGATGAAGTGGAATTTGAATTATAATTCCAATAAATTAAAAAATCTGTAATTAAAAGAATTTCAACACTGCATTCTGCACTGCTCCACAAAAATGTATTGAATATGAAATGTATTAAATGTAATATAACAAAAAATATAATTATGATATAAGAATCTAATTGTTACAGTTATCATGGAGTTTTCATGGACATGGATTTCCATTTGTCACGTGTCTTCATTTTTGAACTTTTCAGTAAATTTTTGCTGTCTTGCTGTCACCTGTCCCCTCGACGACAAGACCCTGAAGACCTTGTGCTGGATTGGGGCAATCTTCCACCAACCCTAACCACTAACCCTAACTCCCACCCTATCCAATTGAATCATCTGTATTATCCAAAGAGAACTTTGAGAACTGGGAATTATTTTTTCTAACCTGTGTGGACTGTATCATGATTACTGTTATCCTCTTGAGTCTTGTTTCATCGCCACAAAAATGGAGCTCAGCCAGTCCTCCAGTCCCATCACTGCCAGATGCTTGCAGCCCTGCGCCATCTCTAGGGATTCCCTGCAATGATGCTGTGCCGCAAGTCGAGCAGCCACCAGCAGCACCTATCCAGGAGGATCCTTTGGCTCCACCTCTGGGCTCGGGTCCCGTCGCTTCATCTCGGCCTGTCAACCTGTCGGCTCTGTCTTGGCTCCTCCCACCTTTGGCTCCACAAGTGACCCTCAGTCTAGTGGCTCCTCCAGGTTCCCTCGTCCCACCGGCTCCCCCTTGGTCAGTCGTCACGCCACTTCCGCCAAGGACTTATGGGCCATCCACTGCGCTCCATCCCTCCACCCATTCAGCAGCAGCAGATTCCTTCTTCCTGTCGGCATCGCCTCTGTCCTTGCTCACACTGTCATTGCCCCAGCCCTCGGGTACTCTGGCTCCACCTACGACGCTCGTCACCACGACATCGCCTGGGTCTCCTGCACCAGCGATGTTGCTCACCTCCCTCAACCCTCAGTCTGCGCCAGTGGATCCACCGGCTCTGTCTCCATTGGTCGTTCCCCAGATGTCATCAGCCAAGCCAGAAACATCTTGGCTCCACCCTCCCTCATCTCCGCCGTGAGCTGTCAGCACTGGGAAGCTCAAGGTCTGCTGGCTTGGTATTTGGATTCTAATAAACCCTGTGTTACATTCTTCATCTTCGCCTTCTCTGGATCTTTAGCGTTACACTAATATAATATATCTTATATATTAAAATGTACAAAAAAATAAAAATTATATTATTATATATTATTATAATTATATATTTATTTACATATTTGTTTTTGTTTGTTTTTTTACTTTTTAAGCGTTTTTTTTTTTTTTTTTTCCAAGTTAAAAATTGGTTATATTAATTTCTTTGAATTCTACCCCCCTCTTTTAAAATTTTAACGGCAAGGCTTCATCCTGTTTGCTGCCTCAATTCAAATTCAGGAACTGAATTGGAATTTAAAAGGCATTATAAATTCAGTTCTGAATGCCGCACAACCCTGCAGTCAAAGAAGCTGTTGGAGAAGCCAACAGTGTCGCTGTAAACTCCCTTATGTTGACAGTAAATATGACTGTGACATTTTTATAAACAGAAAAATGTGCACAGAGCCACACAAAAATCTCCAGTGCTGCTGTCTAAACATGCCTAAGATGCACAAGGTATGGTACGACTGGAATGAATGCAGTCGTCATTGATAAAAGGAGCTGCACCTGTACCATCATTCTGTTTGCTGCCAATTCCCAAAATAACATCCGAACAAGCTCAAAACACTGTCGCACTTGGAAAATTTGAGGAGGAGAATAAAAAAGACACCTAATTCCTTTTTACCAGAAAGGCCCAGGTATCTCCCAAGCAGATGCAGGCATTTTGTGTCTAATGCAAGCACCTTCTGTCTGGCACAGCTTGCACACTTGTTGCTGCCAACCATTGAGTCATGTTCTCCGTGATTACAGCACTGTCTCTACCAATTCAATCACTGGACTCTATATCCAGCTGTCCACATGTGAGGCAGCTGCAAATACTGATGGAGAACATCACGTTACGTTTAGTTTCGGCTGCATTGTTGTTTGCTGACTGGAGCGAACTGACTGTGCTGTGACGCGAAGAGAGTGCTGGAACTGTCCGTGACAGTTGTCCTTGAGATGACTGAGAATAATATCTGGATATAAATCTTTTTATTGCTGCAGAAGATTCAAGGAAAAATCCTAGATGGGTTTGAAGTCGTTTCTTAGATTTACTTGAGTCATTGACGTGGCATTAAACATACATCAAAACAAGCTCCGCTAATGACCTGAAATTGAATGTAGATCACACTCAGAGAAAACACAATATGAATGACACTGATCGACTCCTCTGCAGTTGGGCAACACATTTATTAAAATGGTACAACATTTTTAGATCCCTGGTGGTCGTTTATTGCCGACGGTTGCCTTGGATTTAATAAATTACAATCTATTACACGCCATCATGCCTGTTAGTGGGACTTAATTCAGTTGAAAGTTCAGCAGTAGTTACAAATTGGACCTAATTGTCTAGCATACAAATGTATGACACATTTGCATCAGATTGTTGGGGAAAATATGAGCTTTGGGAGGGGGTAAAATGATGACTTACAAGAAAGAAAGACAAGATGTAGTGATTTTAATGAACATCTGCAAGTCTCTGAGGCACCTTGCCAAGATCTGGGTCTTGAACTCATGGGAACTGAGAATTGTCAGAGCTGTAAAAAATGATTTTAGATGGGAAGGGGGGAAACTTAATTATCGGGTGGAAACTGTGTGGGAGTTTTTCCCCATTATGCTTTTGTAATGATTCCTTTAAGGCATGCTAAAGTTTGGTGAGTGTAACAATACTGTTGTATTCAGAAGAGAGAACAGCAGGAAAAACGGGTGTCCTCTAGCAATATGATAATCCAGAATGGCCCGTCATTTCATACATTCATTTGCAGATGAATGAAAGCGGATAATTGAATGAAAGCTCCAGAAAGAAATATCGCAATGTTCTTTTTGGACATCACTGCTGAACATGCTGCAAATGGCACAATGGAGATCTTTATCGTAGAGCTAGCTTGACAAGATAACCACCTGTCAAAACACAGGGAGCCAAACACATCTGTCACAAAGGCACAGTCTATGTTTTTTCCCCCTCATCTTTGTTTTTTTAACGTTTTTTCAAGATTGATCAGCCAATCAATCAATCAATCTATCTATCTATCTATCTATCTATCTATCTATCTATCTATCTATCTATCTATCTATCTATCTATCTATCTATCTATCTATCTATCTATCTATCTATCTATCTATCTATCTATCTATCTATCTCTTTTCACTTTATTGCACCATGACCATATAGGACATGGTGTTACACCACACTTTCTTAACGAGAAAGAGAAAAAAACCTACATGTTATCATCACAGGATTTGAGTGTTGAAGGCATGTGTATGTTTGAAACCCGGGCAAACATGATCAATGATGTCCATTAACCGCACAATAACCTTTCATATCTCGGACGACGCGTCGGCTTCACTAGACATTGACAGTGTTGAGATTAAGAGGTTGACAGCTGTTGCTGAAGGAGTTCTGAAGAACATCCATATTTCTACCGCTAGCAACCTCCCAAAGAAAAATGGAGCATCTCTGACTTTGTAATCAAAATCAAGCCCAATATCGACTTTACATCAGAAGCTTCCTGCCCTCACAGCTTCCATTATGAAGAGCCTCCTGCGCTCTTCCAAAAGCAAAGGAAAAACACAGAAAGACCAATATCTTTATAAAATCTCACCCTATCCTCAGCTGTATCTTTGTCCTATGTCCTATGAAAAGCATAAATCTAGCATAACTTAATGTTTTTAAGCACTGAGCATGTTTGACAAGAAAAATAAAATTAAATAATCGCTCTAATACAAGTCCATTATCTGCAGTAATTACACCTCAAAGTAAATGTATGTTATTTAAAAAAAAAAAAAAAAAGATTACTCTTTGCAATGCAATCGTGGTGAAATACTGACTGAGGATTTGAAGTTCCAGTCATTAGCTTCATTTCCATGAACATTAAATGTAATTTTCCCAGGACAATCTTACATCATTAATGGAATTCATGAAAGAATAAATGAAAATCTGAACGGCAGCTTAGATCTCAGGGACGTGTAACTAGGCTTTGCTTTTAGAAGGAAGGAAAATCTCTGAAATCACTGCAGTCTTGTTATGCTAGCACACATTAGATGTGCTCTTTATCAAGCTCATTAATCTCAGAGATGCACTTCTTTTAATTAATATAAGCTCCTGTGCTGTTATAAATACTAGAGGAAACGGGCTCGGAGGCCTGCCTACAAAAAGAGTTGTCAGCACACACCAGGATTAGATCATTACCAAAGCTGTAATGCTCCTCTTTCTTTCTTTATGTCTCTCTTTCTCTTTTAAATAATAAATAAATAATGGGTACAATAAAAAAAAGGAATACATTTAGCAGCATGTGCAATGATTTTCTGGGTTGACAACTGCTACAAATCATATAAAGTAATACAGCGATCCAGCTCATCGGTTCAGCTGCAGTTCACCTCAGTGATCCCGGCCTCAATCCAGACATCTCATGAGATACATTTGGCCATATTTTAGTGGAGTGGCCTCTCCTCAGTCACTGCAGCAGTTGCCATGGCAATGGGGTGCCTGTGGATTCCACAAGCAATACATTTGTGTCATACTGGTGGTAACCGCAATTAACAACTGAAAGGAAATGTATTGATACATTTTCATATTTCTCAAGCCCCTGGATGGCTGAAAATGTATCTACTTTTTATGCAAAATTACTTATTTCAAGATATTCATACTGTAAAATGTTATTTACAGCTGAAAATGCATGCAAAGCTAGTCTTGTGTAGCCAGACTGCGGTCTGGTGCACATTGCGGGATGATTTAATAATTGAAATAATTTACGGCACAGCAATATATTATTAGTGTACAAAAATATTGGCATGGGAGCTTCTGCGAACATTTGAAAAGAAAAAAAAAATGAAAGAAAAAAACAAATTGTATATATTGTGTATATATATATATATATATATATATATATATATATATATATATAAAATTGTCAAATTATGCATTTTTTTTAAATATAATATATAATACTAGCTACAATATTAACCATAGCAAGATAAGGAGTCTGAAAATGAGTGTAATTTTAACTGTAAAATGTTGTAAAAACGATAAAAAAAACGGTAAGTTCCCATACTATATCCGCGGAAAACTGTCAAAGATCTAACCAGATATTTCATGAAAATTTCGTAGTAAAATACTGTTAAATGTACAGTTTTTAGAAGTAAAAAATGTAAATTAAGTTATAATTTACAGTGGAAAAACTGTATTTTAAAACTGACATTCCCTGTGTGACACATTTGCATCTGAAAGTATTTCATTTAAATAACTCTTTCTTAAAAGTTTTTGTTGTCAGTTATACACATTTGAGTTTTAAATTACATATTCTGTTGTTTAATGAAAGTTTATTGCATTATTTTAGTGTCATGTGTGTTACCATGTTTTGTGTTTGCGTGAATGACTCCTTCTACATACTAGTATAATTCAGCTTGTGGAAAGGCTACTTGGGAAGAACTTCTTTGTGATTCTTCATGTGGCTTTCTC
Source organism: Megalobrama amblycephala (assembly GCF_018812025.1). Taxonomy (NCBI): domain Eukaryota; kingdom Metazoa; phylum Chordata; class Actinopteri; order Cypriniformes; family Xenocyprididae; genus Megalobrama; species Megalobrama amblycephala. The sequence continues at coordinate 16,674,884 of NC_063057.1, read as the reverse complement.
TTTTACCACCTGCATTATTATAGGTGGTTGTTAAAGGTGCCGTAGTACGTCTTTTCAAAAGATGTAATATAAGTCTAAGGTGTCCCCTGAATGTGTCTGTGAAGTTTCAGCTCAAAATATCCCATAGATTTTTTTTAATTAATTTTTTTAACTGCCTATTTTGGGGCATCATTAACTATGCACCGATTCAGGCTGCGCGGCCCCTTTAAATTTCTCGCTCCCTGTCCTCCCGAGCTCTCGACTGTAAGTGCAGTTATACAGTGCATAAACAAAGTTCACACAGCTAATATAACCCTCAAATGGATCTTTACAAGATGTTCGTCATTCATGCTGCATGCATGCGTCGGATCATGTGAGTATAGTATTTATTTGGATGTTTACATTTGATTCTGAATGAGTTTGAGGCTATATGCTCTGTGGCTAATGGGCTAATGCTACACTGTTGGAGAAATTTACAAAGAATGAAGTTGTGTTTATGAATTATACAGACTGCAAGTGTTTAAAAATGAAAATAGCGATGGCTCTTGTCTCCGCGAATACAGTAATAAACGATGGTAACTTTAACCACATTTAACAGTACATTAGCAACATGCTAACGAAACATTTAGAAAGACAATTTACAAATATCACTAAAAATATCATGTAATCATGGATCATGTCATTTATTATTGCTCCATCTGCCATTTTTCGCTATTGTTCTTGCTTGCTTACCTAGTCTGATGATTCAGCTGTGCACAGATCCAGACGTTAATACTGGCTGCCCTTGTCTAATGCCTTGAACATGGGCTGGCATATGCAAATATTGGGGTCATACATATTAATGATCCCGACTGTTACGTAACCATGTACTGAACTCTTGTTATTGAACTATGCCGAGGTAAATTCAATTTTTGATTCTAGGGCACCTTTAAAGGTACAAAATAGATTGTTGGATTTATCAGTTTAAATTGCAGTTTTCTTGTTTGTAAATTAGTTTTATACTGTAAAATGTACAGGTTGTTCTGTAAATATGTTCAGATTTTTACTGTTTTTTTGTTTGTTTGTTTGTTTGTTTGTTTGTTTGTTTGTTTGTTTTGTTATGTTTTGTTTTGTTTTACAGAATTAGTCTGGCAACCACAGCTGCCAGGATTTTTCTGTAGACACAACAGACTTTTTTACAGTGTATATAATTTCCTTCACTGTCATTTTCACCACAGAATACAAAATACTTAACTTGAGAAATAGTGGCAATTGCACCTTGGTGGGAATTTACATTACTTTCAGAAATAATGACAGAATTTGTCTGTGATTATATGAACATGCATTTACACTGAAGGACTTTGTTAGTGGAGTCTAACCAGCAGTAGAGTTTATTTATTAGAAGAGTTTATTTTCTACAGGGACAAAGAGTCCAGAGTTGAAGAAACAATCAACTTGAAAAAAACAAAGTATAACATATACAGTAGTTCTGCTTATAGATATCTAGTTAACTTGTTACAAAATGCCTCAAACAAAACTCTGAATATCTTTCAAAGATTTAATTCTATCTTGGCAAACTTTGGACCAATACAGTCCCTGTGTCCCAGAAGTTATATAAACCCAGCCAATCAGATTAGAGCTTGCCAGATCATCACAATGCTTTCCAGTTTTTTCATTCATCATGCATCAGAACGGACTGTGGGCGGTCTGTGGGTGTGCCGTCTGAGACTATTGCAAAGCAAAAAGAAGAGCAACAGGGAGAAAAAAATGTGAAACAAAAAAGATAAATAAAATACAGACATAACTATTCTCCATGAGCACCTGTGCCTCTACAAAATCATAAACACATTTACTCATTTGTTGACCGGGGGAAGTCAACAGGCACCCAGCCAACCAAACAAACAAAACCTATCATTGCCTGACTCACACAATTACATGCAAGACTTCCTTCATTCTCCACGTCAGTCAGCAGATAACAAGTTTTATCTCAAGCGCTGGCAGAAGTTTTCATCCGCCTAGAATTCGACATCTGTACTGACACAATTAGTCTGAGATCAGGACAATTCGCACGTCGGCTTGATTAAATCTGGCTGGCTGAAAATAGGGCCTGGCAGAGGTACATCGTACATTTGAAACACACCCGCCATCCTTTATAAATCAGATTGAGACCTCTTTAACCCGCAGAGAGATGCCTGCTTGACCCTGACAGATGCCTATTGGTTCAGTTGGCGCGAGCTAACGAGCATGTGGGTGCGGGTCGATGAAGACGATGATGCCGCAGAATCGCCGCCAAGCTCGTGGGCACCCCCGCAGCCACACGGCACCCAGGACAGGTGCCCGGGCCGTTACCGGCGAATGTGCGCCGCATGCGGCAAAGTGATATTGATTGAGCTTCACGCTGCCATTTAGTGGTTCATTGAACAAGTATGAAAATAAATATGGCATTTTGTTTATACACGGCGTTCATTAATATTCCGCAAGGGAGCGGGGTAAATGGCTTTACCCAGGGTGGCAGCAGGCAGACACCTGCCGTCTGTCTGTGTTAGGTTTTATTTCACTCCAGTGGCTGAGAAGAAAATACAATGACAGCCTTAGGCATCTGCCCGATAACAGGGAAAAAGTCAATTTTTGTTTGGAAGGAGGGTTTGCCAAGCTCCGTAACATGATCTCCCACACAAATTAATCCGCCGTGGTTTCATGATGGTTCTGGCAAAGCGGGGAAATTGAGCTGTGCTGTAAAAAAGTATCTGTTTGAGTCCACACACAGCATAAAACCAAGCTGATTGAGTTGGTCAGAGTCCAGATAGTCCAAAACACACATCAACAGGAAGATCCCCTCGGGATGAGAATCTCTGATGCAGTGGTTAGTGGTAAATAGAAATAACAGACTGTGTGTGTGTGTGTGTGTGTTGATTCTGTCAGTAGTTTCACTTGTGTTTGTGGCTGTGATTAGAAATTCATTCAGGCTGTGTACTCTACTGGATCTTACAGTACAGATGTTTCCTCTTGACATGAGTTTACAGTGCCTCACTTGAGTGCGTCTTACATAATGCTATTTGAAGATTCACTCTTACTCACTCACACAAACATGCATGCAAGCATACAAATGGAACATGCTGTGAGATGTGCTTGCATGCCCAGTGCCCACTTGCTGCAACTGTGTGTCACTTGATCTCTGTTCTGGTCTGCTATCTTTGAGTCTGTGGTAGGCCTATATGTATTTGTGGGAGAAAGATGCGTAAACAGTCTGAGATAAATTTTTTGGCATTTTTGTAATTGAATACAATTTTGTGCATTACAACTTAACAATTTTTGTGAAAAGTCTCTTCTGCTCATCAATGCTGTACTTACTTGATCAAAAATACAGTAACTTAAAATAACTGTTTTCTATTTGAATGTATTTTTAATGTAATTTATTCCTGTGATGACAAAGCTGAATTTTCAACATCATTAGGCTACATTAGTCTTCAGTGTCACATGATCCTTCAGAAATCATTCTAATATGCTGATTTGGAGCTCAAGAAGCATTTTTATTACTATCCAATCCTTGTTAAAAACAGCTGTGCTGCTTAATACTTTTGTGTAAACCATGATACATTTTTAGAATCTTTTTAACATTATAAGTGTCTTTACTGTCACTTTTGATTGCTTTAATAGGTCCTTTCTGAATAAAAGTATTAATTTCTTAAAAAAAAAAAAAAACTTACAGAGATTAAACTTGAACAATAGTTTATAAGAATAATACACTCTGGGTTAATAAATGCTGGGTTAGAAACAACCCAAGTTGGGTTAAAAAAAATGTGTTTTGGGGTGTTTTAACCCAGCGAATGGGTTGTTTTAAACCGGCGGTTGGGTTAAATGTTTGCCCAACCTGCTGGGTAGTTTTATTTAACTATTGTTTAAAAAATTAACATGCTTGCTTAATATGAACCTAAAATATGTTGGAAATTAACATTTATTAATGTTTAATAAATGAAAATGTATTAATAGGTTTAATGAATAATAACAATAAACATTTATTAAATTGCTTATTAATAAATGTTCACCTTTTGAATATGATTGTTGCCTCTAGTAACTATATATCTGATTTTGAATTTTGGGTTCATTTTAAGCCAGCCATAGTAATTTTAAAACAATAGTTGGGTTAAATAAAACTGCACAGCACATTGGGCAAACATTTAACTCAACCGCTGGGTTAAAACAACCCAATTGCTGGGTTTGTCCATTTTCAACCCAATTTGGGTTGTTTTTAACCCAGAATTTTGCAGATTGTAGTATACATTTATACATTTATAAGTTACTGTGTAGTTCTGTCATTTCTCTAATTTCCACATTTCCCCAAATTTTACTGCTCATAAAGTGTTTAAGTGTGTAAGTGCATGTGTTTTGGACCTCTAAATAAATTCAGCTCGAAGCCACAGCAGAGCCATCGGTGAGTGTGACATTAAATTTCTCACGTACATCATCTCTGAATCCCACACAACGTCTGAACATACCAAATCTCCATCTGACAGACCGACTGTGCTAAAATTTAATTACATTCATTTTTATGTAATTTGAAATTATCACAATCATTAAAAATCAGCACACAGGCATGCAAAAAAACAACATATGCTGAAGACCAGACCTATGGTCAGTCTTTCCAGCCAGAAATGAAGGAGGTGTGATGTGTCTTACATACTGAATAAAAAAAGATCCAAAGATATTCTGTCTTTCACAAATAAACATGAGTGAGACAGTAAAAGTGCCTTGTAAATAAGCAAAAAGCTTTATGATGTGAATATTTACTGAAGTTCCCCTCAAATGTGCCAATGTTCGGGCCATTTACAGAATAACACAACGTAGGCCATTAAAGTCCATTTCAGAAATGAACTCGCAAAACTGTTCCACATGACAATGGCTCCATAAAAGAGTTTAGTTCAGAGACTGCAAATATAACTTGCTGAAGTATAGTCAGTTGCTAAGTATGCTAAGCTACAACCACAGAATGTATCTCAGGAGTCCAATTCAGGTTTATTTATTGCTATTGCGCTCTTAACTGCTGTTTGAGGATGTTTATTGTTGCAGTACCACTAATGGCCATAATACCACTTGATGGTTTCGATTTTTCACCAACATCCTTATACAACTCACAGCATGAGTTCTGCAGAGTTAATGCCATCCCACTCGGGTCTACAGACTTGGCCTGGAGCCCATCGGTCGGCCTAAGCAGAGCTCGGGCATCACCACAGTGCGGCAGCCTGCCAATGGCCGCCAGTCTCTGGCTGGGTTCCGGGGAAACATTCCCTCTCTGCTTGGCTGGATTTAAAGGTTATCTCCTCTGATCATTCTCACTCTGTCTGCCCCCAGAGTGGCAGCCAGACCCTCCACAGGTGTGTGAATGAGAATGATAAGAGGAGAAGAGAGCACCGTGAAAACACTTGAGGGCCAGGGAGCTTCAGGATCAACTTTGATATGGAAATAATTAACTGGCCTTTTCCACCTCCATCAAATCTGGCATTCACTCATGCTTTATGCATCAGCGAGAGACGGGTCGATATCAAGACAAAACTGAAGGCCGTCAGAAGAGCATGTAAACAGAATGCACAGGTTTATAAGTCTCTTTTGAGCATCTCTCCTTCTTTTCCCAAGAACATCTCATTAATTACTCAAACGGGGCCTGTTCCTCATGGCGAGGAGTTTGTCTACTCTTAAGGCCTTTGGCGGCATCTATTACGTGCTTATGGGATGGTAGGACTCCCAGCTGGCATTAACAGATGCTTAACTGACATACAGCAAATAACCTTAATGTCACATCTTGTCCCTCAAACCTTTAGAGGAATATCATGTTGATAGTATTGTAAAATATCCATTATCCTGGCAAATACAGGTTTAAAAAACCCATTAACTTAAATAAACTCAATCAGAACTTTGTATGATATTTTAGCTAAAGGTTGATAATAAGCCATAGACCATTCAGATATCTCAAGTTAATATTTGAGAGCGGGAGAGTGTGTAATCCTCGGCATATTAGCAAAAATCCACTCATTTTGAAGAATTACCATTTGAAAGACCTTTGTCCACAATAATAAAAATGACTGTCTGTGTTGCATGCTATATGAGAAGACGCCGGTCAGAGGGGAATGATGACTGTGTCGACTCATTAGCAACAGTGGCCCACGGCAAAAGAACTCATTACAATTTACTCCCTTAATAAGGCGCAGTACAACTTAATCAAATGCTGCAAATCCAATAGACCAATTAAGTACAAAATGAAGCAATTGATTTATAAATTTCCTGCTGAAATCAATACTTCAGCGCTAAATGCGAATATGTGCTGTTTGACAAAAAAGCTCGAACCAATGAGTTCATTTACTGACGACAAGCACAATGTTATTTGTTGTCTCAAGGCTATGGCACTGAAATTATAAGCGCACAAACAAAAGAGACCTAATGCAATTCGGTTAAAATGGGCATTTCCGTGCCAACGCAGGCGTTTAATTGTCGCTTAAATGTTCGCTGAACCGGTCACCGCACAACATAATGCTGTTTTGAAATTATTTGTGTACTTAGTGTACTGAGTTGCAGTATGGAAGTTTATTGCATTGTAAAGCATTTTATTACCTGTTTGAGGAGACACTATGAGCTAAATAAATTGGAAAAAAGGAGCGCTTTACCATGCATATCAAAAGCTTCACACGCATTCTTAAATAATGGCTTCTGCTCTATACCAACAAAGGCACATGCAAATGTCTCCTCACGCATCTACACAAAAATAATGCTCCTCAATATCTGCCAAACACATGCACTCATTGATGACACGCTACACTAATTTAGAGACGAATAATGGCCTAGCGTTGTATCTCTGCTGCAAGGAGGCGCATACAGGGCTCACATGCTCAGGAGGGTTCAATTATTACTTGGTGTAATGATGATGCATGCCATGTTTCAGAACACAGAACAACACGCACACACATTGCTGAAGGATGGAGAAGCCCCTCTCCTAATGCAGTACAAAGAGTAAGCACACTTTCCAGCTAATTTCTGCCTGGTGTACAATAACACCATTTATCAACCTGACTAAGATTAGTTACTTCTCACTCCAGTCCCTGTTTATGATAATTAAATCAATGTATGTGTAACTGAAGCTTACACAGGACTCTTACAGGAGTTAAACGAGGACATGGGTCGTGCATTGGAAACCAAATCCGATTCTACAAAACGACAAGAGAACATCTTCAAAAAAGTTTTTTAGAAGCCAAATAGAATGGATGTGTACAATAAACAATATTTTTATAATATAGTTATGAAGTTACAAAAATAGTGAAAATATCATCATATTAATAATTGTCCATCACCTGTGAATGCACATTTGAGAGGTTTTATATAAGATAAGGCCAGATCAATCAACACAAAAGTTCAGCAAGATAGCAGTTTTCAGTACTACATTCAGAATTCTTCTCAGGTTCTCTGTAGAGGGACAGTCACATTAGCTTTAACTTTAACACATTAACTTCTGCGAAATTTTCCAGGCAAAGAAAATCACTTACTAAAATGACAATAGGTCCATTGTCAATAGTGTGTGATGCATGAAGCACCAATTACTCAGAGGTCACTTTTAAACCAAGCAGCTTTATATTGCTAAACATGGTACATTTGTGTGTTTAAAGTTCAACAAACTTGAATCCAATGAGAAATCTGCATGGGGAACTTTTCATTTCACATAAAATTTGTGATCACATGGATTCCTATTGAGATGACTGCATTTCGACCATTCAAAGATAAATGTGGCCACACATTAGAGCAACTACAGGACATACAATACTAGTTACTGTGAAACTAGTAATGATCTAACCAAATAGTTTTAACTAAACATTTGCAGTAAATAGGGCTGTCCTCTAAAAGTCAACTATTAGTCGATGAGAAGAGGCTTATTTTATTAGTCTCTTAGTTGCAAGAAGAAAAAAAAAATTCCACAGGAAGTGGCGAAGTTACGCAGTCTGTGACTGACAGATCATTAACAGCTGGTCTAAGTGGTAAATACAGTACATGGAGCAGGACATTCAAAGGCTCATTCATCGACCTCAAATATAGCATGTATCATATGAAACATGTACTTTAAATGGCCGCACACTTAAAAATGTGGGCTAATCAAGTGTTTTTTGCGGAGTGTGAAAGCTGAAAAGTAGTGCGCTTACTGCATGACAGCTTACATGGAGCGATCAATTGCACTTAAAATACTCCATCATTTTTGGTCATACAGATAAGAGTAATACATTTTTGAACCTGTAAAGAGTCTACTTTTATTTGTGTGCACTCACAATAACAACAAAACTTTGTGCTTTTGTAAAATAATGAAAGCAAACAGGGCACGATTTCTGCGAAACTCCATGTAAACCTGCATCACAGACATGAAAAATATATCTATAGAAAGCGAAATGTCTACTTTTAAATAAACCAATTGAAATGGAAAATAAATTCTTTGGTTATGTAATACATATGAAACGTGCATATATGCGTGTCCACTACTGTGGAGATGACAAGTCAGCATCGTCAACTTCATCAATGCAGCCAAAAATACAAAAAACACTAGCTTATCTATTAATTATTAAAATGTTAAAGGTGCCCTAGAACTTCTTTTTAAAAGATGTAATATAAGTCTAAGGTGTCCCCTGAATGTGTCTGTGAAGTTTCAGCTCAAAATACCCCATAGATTATTCATTTTTTAACTGCCTATTTTGGGGCATCATTAACTATGCACCGATATATAGGTTGCGGCCCCTTTAAATCTCCCGCTCCCCCGCCCTGGAGCTCGCGCTTGCCTTGAACAGCATAAAAACAGTTCACGCGGCTTATATAACCCTCAAAATGGATCTTTACAAGATGTTCGTCATGCATACTGCATGCATACATCGGATCATGTGAGTATAGTATTTATTTGGATGTATTACATTTGATTCTGAATGAGTTTGAGGCTATGCTGCGTGGCTAAAGCTAACATTACACACTGTTTGAGAGATTTATAAAGAATGAAGTTGTGTTTATGCATTATACAGACTGCAAGTGTTTAAAAATGAAAATAGCGACGGCTCTCTTGTCTCCGTGAATACAGTAAGAAACAATGGTAACTTTAACCACATTTAACAGTACATTAGCAACATGCTAACGAAACATTTAGAAAGACAATTCACAAATATCACTAAAAATATCATGTTATCATGGATCATGTCAGCTATTATTGCTCCATCTGCCATTTTTCGCTATTGTCCTTGCTTGCTTACCTAGTCTGATGATTCAGCTGTGCACATCCAGACGTTCTGCCCTTGTTTAATGCCTCCATCATGGGCTGGCATATGCAAATATTGGGGGCGTACACCCCGACTGTTACGTAACAGTCGGTGTTATGTTGAGATTCGCCTGTTCTTCAGAGGTCTTTTAAACAAATGAGATTTACATAAGAAGGAGGAAACAATGGAGTTTGAAACTCAGTGTATGTCTTTTCCATGTACTGAACTCTTGTTATTCAACTATGCCAATATAAATTCAATATTTAATTCTAGGGAACCTTTAAAGTAGTCTCCTTGCTGTTTTTCCCCAATGCATTCATAATTATTACTTCTTCTGGTGTGCTGTGGCAAGCTTTATGTGTGCGCTTAAATGCTGATTGGACTATGTAGGCATTAAAGGCTCTTTATTATGATTTATATGATTTATTATTAAAGGTGTGATTAGTTGACTAATGCTTAAAATTACATTAATTAAATGCTTGTATTACATTAATGTTAACCAGCATTACAACATAAACTATTGGCAAATTTTTAGAAAGTAATCTACATGAGTAGCCTACAATAGGTGTGTCATTTTTGATGCCAAGGACCCCCAAACATGACTATTTCCATTGCAATGGACCCTTTTCCTAAATTATAAAGTTAGCTACTCTACCTTTCAAAAGATTGGGGTTTATGATCTTATGCTAAACAAGTCAACTTGTTGAAGAAAGATTATGAAGGGAAAAACAGTTTTAGAATGCTCTAAAATCTTTTCAGCTACAGAAACCAACAACAACAAGCATCATGGAAAGCACTGGTCATCCACATCCTTTCAAGTACAAAGGGACTGTAACTGAAAACGGACACAAAACAGAAAGGCAGACAAGATGGCAACAGCAGAAAAACAAAGGGCCAACATCAAACAAACATGACCTCTCCTCACCTACACTACCTCCATGCATCAGTCATCTCACATACGTAGCAGTTCTCTCTCTATTTCCCTCCTGTCTTCTCTTTTGTACTCCTGCACATGCCAGTCAAAATGACTGACATAAACATATATATCTCATTACCTGATCTGCACTGTTCTGTTCTGCTGCACTCTCTCTGGCCTTTAGATCAGGCTAGGTTCTACCTCCTATCTCTGCTCGGAGAAAAACACACATACACAAATACGCTTAAGAATTTACAGTGTTGGGCCAGGAAGTCAGGCAAATGAAGTAACAGTAATGAAGAAGAAGGAGATGAGATGAGGCCAAGGAACATACGGTCTTCGCTTACAATTAACAACCTCAACACGAACTGCCAAACTCTAACAGCCAAAAACATTTTAAAAAAAGAGAGCGAGAGAGAGGAAAAGAGCAGAAGCAACTGGACCTATTTTCCAATTAGATCAATTTCCTCTTGATGCAAAAACTTGAGAAAATGAGATCCAGGTAGTCTAGCAATGATTATGTCAGAGATCAAATTTGAATAAAGAATAACAAATGTATTAATTGAAAATTAAAGAGACAAACAAATTAAGTAATTAATAGTTAATAATAAAATCTAGAGTATTGTAAAATCCAGAGTATTGTATCTAATAGATGAAGATCAGAATATACAGAAAGAAGGAACAAAATTAAGACATTTGCAGAATGAAATGAGAGATAGAAGAGAAGAAGCAGAAGAGCAAAGAAAAGCAAAGGAAAAGCTAAACTATCAAAGACTCAGTCCATTTTATACCATAAGCATAGGAAAACTTACATCCCACTCAAACCCATGTTTTGGTCTAATAAGAAAAGGTCAAATGGATTTATCCATTATGTCATAGACTGGTCAGATGTCAAAAATAGATGAAAACAGATATAGGGGTTGTTTTGACACCCTAAAGGGAATTTTGCATCTTACATTATCACATGTCAGCAGAAATAGAAATAGACATATTTTGATACAAAGGTATATCGAGTTCAAATGAGCAACTAATTCTGAAAACATCATCGCTTCTGCAGTACTTGGCAGGCGTCCAATATCTAACCACAAACGTGTCAACATAACCTGTCACACTGGAACACTTTAAAGAACAATTGAATATAACAAGCATACATACTCTTAAATATAAAAGAAGAATAACCATAAAGGAGTACAATAAAGAGTAAATACTTGAAAATATGATGACAATTAATATATAAAGTAGGATTACATGAATATATGAAATCAAAAGAAACATTGATAAATCATAAGCCATAAATGATTAACATAAAATATGAATAAAATGCATGAATATGAATGTTGACCATTTTGGATCCACCACCTCTCAATTTCTGCAGTATCAGGATACAAAATTCTGTGTCCAAAATAATGTCAGTCTGTTAGTCTTCAAGCATTGTCATACAACAATGGACAAACAGATGGATGGTGATACAATGATTTTAATCATAAAAAGGTATAAAGGAAAGACTTGGAAAAGAAAATTTAAAAGTTGAAGAAAAAAATAATTATAAACATAAAAGGAAAGAAAAAATATATACATTAAAAGGAAGATGGGGCATTCAAAAAACACAAGAAAAGTCAAATAAACTGCAGTGTGATCAGTACATTCACGAGTTCACATATCCATATAATTAAATAGAGTTATGCATATTTGGCGTGCTGTCCGGGGAGAGTAGTCTGGCTATCACCAGACCAAGCTCAATTTAAAATTGAACATTGGTCTGGGGAGTTTGCTATGTATTTCCTACTGCACAAGAGGCGTGATCAACCAGCATTAGTCACGCAATTGGATAGTCCTTCAACCAATCAGATCAACGATCCGGGTGACGTACTTTGCAAAGCGATGCCGAAAACTCCAGACAGGTTTACCGTGTGTCTCAATCAGCTCCCTAGTTCAGTTAGTCAGGGCACTGATCAGGGAATCAGCCACATTAACTTGCATGATATACTGATTCACGACCTAGGGAACTAGGGAGCTGATTGAGACGCAGGGTTAGTTTGTATTGGTTTGTAGCATTGATCTGCGGTTTGCAGAAGCAGCAATGGCATCGAGCGATTTTTGCAGGTTGTGCAAAAAAACATGAAAGTGATCGGTATTTACACCCACTCGAGCAATTTGTTTGCTAACTAAAGAAGTCGTTTAGCATCGTCGAGAGGTACTGTTCTGGTTCAGTGTAAATGAACGCAGAATATAGCCGCCCTAAACTATGTCATTGTCATGACAACCAAAAAGAATTCCTGTCAGCTCAGGCGGCGTGAGATTCAAAAAGCAGGGAGACGAAACATATAGAGCAAATAATAAAAAATATTGTCTACCATCAAGGGGTATTGAAGTAAAAGAGTCCTGTACTCACATCGTGAAGCAAACCACCAAAATAACAGCAGAGATCATTGTGTGTCATTAATCGCTTTTTGAAAATCTTCCTATGAAGAGACTGTCGGATCAACACTCTGCTACATTTCTCTCAGATAAGGTAAATGCTTAACACAATCGGCATTACTGTGATTGTGCATTGTTATTTTGGAGTGACGGTCGTGCAAGAGACAGGTAGATCAGATAGAGTTTGAAAGCTGCTTGCCGTCGCTTCTCTATCGTCATCGTGTTATACCCGCCAATAGCGAGCAAGGTGGATAAGCCAGTCTGTGATTGGTTCCCGCAAAAGTGTAACAGCGCAGCAGAAATGAATGCACAGGTTTCCAGACTGAGTTGCCGAGCGAAATCAAATCGCCGACAGATCAGGCTGGGTTTACCCAGACTACGGGGAGAGGGCTCTGAGCTCGGAATTTTGGCCCAAACCCAGAGTACTCCCCCCGGTGTGGTAAAAGTAGATAGAACTAGAAGTGAGGAGATGGGGTGGAGGAGGGATGCTGATAAACTCTCAGATGAACAGAGGTAAGTCTGCTGAATTTAGACCTCTTGAGTTGATTAACTGAATGCTCTCCACCAGTGCTAATTAGGTTAATTATCTCCCGAACTTTGTTAATAAAACATAATTTGTAGAAAGAGTGCTCAATCAGGGAATGCCCCGCAAAAACAGGTCAAATGTTTTCAATCTGGACTCAAAAGCTACCATCGGAGCAGACCTGACATCTTCTCTCAACCAGTACTCAACCAATTCTATATGATACTGGAAGCTAGTCTAATGACCTAAGAGCTGGCATGATTTTCTCACTTTTCTTGATTTTGGTCAGGAGCCTAGCAGCATTTTGTATGTGGCACCATCTCAGAGAGTCCTACCCACATTTCTGTAAAGTATATTGTGGTCAGCAGTATCAAATGCAGTACTGACATCTACTAATACCAACATTGAAATTGTGCCAGAACCAGTATTTTAGATGAATATCATTTTATATCTTAATCAGAACTGTCTCTGTGCTATGGTATATTCTGAAATCAGATTGGAAGTTGTTGTCTTATAATGTAATTCCTCATGCTGCAGCTAGAGATGCTGAATAAGAGAAAGAAGAGGAGAGTTAGTAGAGAGAGAAGAAGGAGTGCGCTCAGAGTTTTCATGTGCAGTTGCTGTTCGGAATAAATACGAAGTCTATGAATATATAAAGTGTATGCTTACTACTTGCAGATCTAACAGAAGTTTTCCAAATAGTCAAGTTGAGATTAAGAATTTGCTCAACTGATTGAAAATGACCTTCTCTATTATCTTTCCATTGAAAGATAGGTCTTTTCTTTGAGATAGGTCTATAGTTGTTGTTCAAAAAGTTATCTAAGTTGCTTTTTTTTTTAGGTGCATTCTTAACATCTCCAGTTTTCAAAGAAAAATGTCAGAAAGAAGTGAGGCTTTTACTAGACAACTAAACTGATTTTAAAGAAGGATGTGTTCTTGCAGTTTTGCTGTCCATTTACTCAAATTTAGCTATATAGTGAGTACTCTCTTATGCTTCTGTGGTTGAAAATTTGATCAATGAAAAAGGAAGCAAATTTATTGCATGTCTGGTTAGAAAGCAGTCCACTGGGTATCTGGTTAGAGGGGTTAGTTAGCCTGTCAACAGTAGCAAACTATTGTTAATAATGTCTGAAAGGAATATCTGTCTGGCAGTGTGAAGTCTCATATTGTAGGTGTTAAGAATAGATTTGTAGACTTTCCTGCATTTTCTTTTGATGTATTGCACCACTGTTTTGTTTCTTCATGGTACAAAGAAACAGAAACAAGTGCAATTTTATCAATTGTTGCATTGATTTTAGAGTTCAAGTTGACAAAGTGAACATCAGCAGAGTCTGCATATGTGCTTGCTGTCATACTGTAGCATTTATAGAAAGAACGCTGGTGTTCTCATTTATATACTGCTTTTTGCCTGCATGTGGATATCTGGTTTCAGTGATGGGAAAGATTGACATATCAAAGAAAATACAGAAGTGGTCAGACAGTGCTACATCCTTTATAACAGTGTTTGGCTGAAAAGGATTGGTTCATAAAGTCGCAATGAAGAAGTGACAGATCTTTTCTTCCATATTGTGACATACATTCAAAATGGATTACCTAATAGAAAAAAATTAGGGCAGGGACTTGGCTCTATCCATCAGTTGTTGAATGGATTTTGAGATGTGGCCACTGCACTCAAAAATGGAGGCAGATAAAGGAGCGTTTAAGTGGACTAAATGATTAGAGAAGTCCTGCATACGTCACTAGAAAGAAGACTGTCGTTTTCATCAGAAGCTCCAGTTATGGCATTTTGAGTTCCAATTATGACAACTGAAATGAAGTCAAAAAAAAAAGTCGAAGCCAATAGCCTCGTGGGTAGCACTCTGACATCATTTGCGCTTCAGGCGACCTTTTCCGATCCGGTTCCCCACATCCCGTCAGTTTTCTGTACTGTCCTGTATCAATAAAGGCAAAATAAAAAAATAAAAAAATAAATAAAAAATATCTAAAAAAAAAAAAAAACAAATACATGTATAAATGTTCACAATAAGATCTATAACATGCATTTAAATAAATAGGGTGAATTTTTTATTTCATGCCAACTTTCATAAATGAACAGACGTTTAAGATTGTTAATTTTACAATTTTTGTTTTCAGCTCCACAACAATGTTTACACTGAAATCTAATAAACAGCAGATTAGATGTACGATTTGCACAAACTTAAATCTGTCTCTTACTTATCGGAACAGAAATAGAAAGTACATTGGGTTCCCGCTTGCTCTGGGAACTTTTGTAAATGTTGCTGTGATTGTAGCAGAGACCCGACACACATCACCATGATCTGTTATCTCTAGGACTCACAGGACTCATTGTTTTTACCTCTGTTGGAATAGATGAAGGGTAGTTTTGGGCTTGTCGCTTGCAGCAAAATTGTGTAAAATTGAGAATACATTGAACAGTTTATTTTTCTTACCCCTTTGGCAATTTTTTTTCTTTTTTTTTTTCTTCATTTTAAGCGCAATAATATGCAGTAATAGTTCATAACTGTAATAAGCTATTTCGTAACTCGGCATAATAATATAGAATTCAGCTGATGTGACAGGTGTGCAGTTCAGCTTTGAATGTGTATCATTCAATTAGATTTTAAGGATGGAACTATCCATTCAATAATATTTATTTGGCAACAAAACTTGCATGTCTTTAATAATGGTTTATGCAAATGTATGCCAATATAGGAATGTTATGGCTTTTCAGAACATGGGAAAAAGCACACAATGAGTTTATAAGTGTCCTTAACTGCTGCTCATGGACACAATGTGCTCTCTCTCTCGTTGAAAAAAAACAAGGACTTCTAGAGCTCTTTTTCACTCTCTGGAATGTTCTGTAAAATCATTCTGCACACTGAAAGTGCCATGGCAACAAGAGGACTGCAATACGGAGGTTCAAGGACTCCTCTTGTTCCTGTAACATTTTAATTACATTGCTGATGCCTGCTGTGGAGATGTTTTGTGGGCTGCACTGACTCAAGCCTGTAAGAGTTTTACCCTCCAACCATTCTGATCTTTCTCTCTCAGTTTCAGCTAGATTAGGATTAATTGATGTAAATTCCCTCCTGAAAGCAGCTAAGATGAAAAAAAGAATCCATTTTAGACCTAAATAGAGAAAGACAATTGGGCAGCAGAAAGGAGAAATGAGGGAGAAGGCAATCCTAAGCTTGTTAAAATGTAGCTGTACATTAAAGGGATACTTTGCCCAATAATGATAATTGCATTACTTACTCACCCTCATATTGTTCCAAATTTTTATTCAAAAAAGATATATAGATATATTTACTCTGTGTGCCTACTTGTACGGCTATCTTTGTGAGGATCATTTTGAGTTTTAGACCATCAGAGAGAGGACAAACTGAAAAAGTGAGGACCTTTTGGACGGTCCTCACCTTCTGACAACCTGTTTAAAGGTTAAGAGTTTGTTTTAGGTTTAAGTTTATAATTAGGTTAGGGTAAGACACTTAGTTGTGATGGTTAGTGCACTGTAAAACTGAACAGTGAAATTAATTAAATTAAATGAGTTTGTTTCACTCAAATAATAATGAAAGTTCATTGTACTTAATAGAAAAAAGTTGCATGAACTCAAAATTTCATTGTAGTAAGCTGAACTTAATATGATTGAGTTGAGCTGCAGCAGATTTCTAATTCCCAGCATGCTTTGCGTCAGACCATATAAATAACTGTTGAAATTAAGTGTTATTTTGTGTGTTTTTGCACAAGATTAACATATGGAGATATAAGTTAATGTTTAATGTTGTGTTATGTTGGGATTCAGGGGGGTTCTGTTATGTTAGTGTTGTAGGGTTATCACTGTGGTGAAGAGTACAGCCTGTGGTTAGGTTGAGGATGAGCTGCAAAACATTTAAGACCACATATGTTGTTTGATTACATATATGCAAGTATGTAATGACAGTCTCTCTGAGACTAGTTATAATAGCATGTGTTATTTGCTATGTAACATTTAACCAAGATCTGAATGTAATGTTTATGTAAATTAACTGTATGTAATTAACATTATGACGAGTTGGGAAATTGATGCTGGTGACGGGATTGTTAGTGAGAGACACCTGTGCACCACACTGGCCTTGATCCGCTTCCATGGCTCTCAGCCCCGCCCCACTTGTCACAAAAATTTTAAGTTCTACCAACTTTTAAAAAAATGAGTTCGTTTTCTTAAATGTTTTGAGGTAATACGTTTCCTCAAATGTTTTGAGTATTCTGAACCTATTGGGTTTTACAGTGTGTAAGGACCTAGAGATTGCATTATATCATTATTTTGTCTGTGTGTGTGTGGTTTATGAGGAAACAAATGTGTATAATGACATGGGTATTACAACGTTAAATTAAACAAATATAATTTATGTATTTAATCTCACTTTATTAACCAATGCCTTTACTGCTGACCTTCGAAGATCCAATTCAACCATACTAAGCAAAAATTACTTTAGAAAAACATCACAATTGTGATCAGCCTGAAGCTTATTCATTTCACTTTCACCATTTCACAGCCCAGCCTCCCAAAAAGTAATGTAACGCATTGCCTCCAATAAAATGCAATTAAGTAATGCAATTAGTTTTTAGGGAGTAACACAATATTGTAACGCATTACTTTTAAAAGTAACTTTCCCCAACACTGATGGTTAGAACTATTCACTTAAGAAAATCAGGAAGGGGGAAAAACAGAACAGATAGCAACATGTTGAACAGCAGCCATCCAACTTCAAATAAACTTAAAGACCTATATGCTGAGAGACGACCAGATACACTAGGAGGCAGAAAATGCACTTTTCTCCCTTGATGACACACACAACTTCATTAATGTTCATTTCTAGTTCTCGGTAAACCAGACACTGCAAACACAGAAAAGAAAGAACAGGAAGGACGCTTACAAATTCTAAATAAGACTGAGACAGGAAAATGCACGTCTGTCTAAAACACTGGTAATTGGCCTATTTAAAATGTTTTGCTGTGTTTGTGTAAACATTCTTTCATCTATGCCACATAATGTGAGAGAGTCTGTGACTTCATAAATGAACCTGTGGACTTCTGCTGATTTCTCGAGAAATTGAAGTTTAATAAGTTTGGTTGTAACAAAGTAAGTTCATTATCGGAAAAATGCCATTTCGACTTCGACTCCAAGGGACATGGCAGATAAAACTGCAACAGTCCATATGTTATTGGGAGGTCTGGTCACCCATATGTGAATGTCCATTTGCAGTTCTTATCTATAGGTGTGCAAAGAATTCTTTACAATGACCCACAATTGACTTGATATAAAGTGTGGTGTCTGTTGCTTCAGCCGAATCAGCTCATGGCTTCCTGCGGCCTTTGTAAAAGTCCCAGGCCATGCAAAATCCCCACTGCATTAAAACCAGCAATATTGGACAACTAGCACAACAATAGAGCTGGCGCTTCTGCACACCTCCCTGCGCTGAAAAATGTTTTATCCCTTTTCTCTGGCAGATTACCTGGGGATTAATCTCCCATTCCAGACACACAGTGGGAATGCTAATGTCAGTCTCAGATGGAATACATTTGTGTCCATAATGCTGACAGTGCACCACTTACAGAAGCGAATGTCACAGGTTCTGGTGTTAGTTCTGGTCTTTGTGTAATCCGCCCGGCCTGGTGGGTTTGAACACAATAGAGAGAGAGAGGGAGAGAGAAAGAGCAAGAAAGATGCTGGAGTCTATCCTGGGACTGTGTTTATGATTACAGTGATTTTTCTTTCAGTCTTCTTGAAATGAAGAGAAATTAATGAGGGGTGAACACACACAAATGCATATCAGAAAACCTCTGAACAAGTGGATGGGATGTCATGTGGAAAAAAACAATAAAATCAGCATCTGTCATCTTGTTTTGCTTCTGACAAAAGATAATAAATGTTTTTGATCCTGGATTATAACCCATTCATGCTTCTCTATGAGCTACTGAAACAGCTATTTATTAATATACATCATTTAGGTAATTACAGACAGACACTGTCTCAGCACATCCACAACTCTCTGGGCCTCACCTGCCAAAAAACAAAACAAAAAAAACCTTGCCCATTCTGACCTTCAGCATCCGTGCCAGGTGCTGAGACATCATTTTCCCTCCGCCCGAGCTGCAAACGAGAAGCTCATTATCAGAGGGATGGAGTAATTAAAGGCCTGATAAGTGACTGGATGGTCAAAACATCAACACTTGCAAATCTGTTGCTGAAACCCAGATGGAGAGATCTGATTGGATATATCTGTTATCAGTGGTGAGTTTGATCCCTGCCTGAGCTTCTGAAAAGCCTAAAAACCTAAGTCCATATTAATCACTCCCACCAGCAGCAGAAATCACCGATTAGATGCTTTTAGAGGAAATTCTGTTAATCACTAACAACAAACACACATCAACACAGCCTGTGTGCTTTAAGCCTTTCTGTGGCTAATGAATCACCACTTTAAAGTCAAGCAAATAAATCATTTATTTGCTAAATGAAATGGTGTAAGGAAATTTAAAGCACTATTCAGATCATATTAGTTTTCCACATGCGGTTTCATTTACAGTTATTAAAAGCGGATGTCTGTGATTTCAAATAGTGATTCAGATGGCATTAGGATTTCTCCAATCATTAGAATGATTTCAGTAGGATCATATGACACTGATTTGCCATCAAATTCAGATTTGCCATCACAGGAATATATTACATTTTAAAATATATTATGGTATAAAACAGTTAATTTAAAGTGTAATAACATTTCAGAATATTGCTGTATTGCTGCCCTGTGATTTTGATCAAATAAATGCAACCTTGGTGAACATAAGAGACATACATACATTCAGACTCATATCTAATATGTATGTATGTAAGAATGTATAACGTACCTATATACATTCAGTGTGTATATATATGTGTTTGTTTGTTTGTTTGTTTGTGTGTGTGTGTGTGTGTGTGTGTATATATATATATATATATATATATATATATATATATATATATATATATATATATATATATATATATATATATACAGTGGGTACGGAAAGTATTAAGACCCCCTTAAATTTTTCACTCTTTGTTATATTGCAGCCATTTGCTAAAATCATTTAAGTTCATTTTTTCCTCATTAATGTACACACAGCACCCCATATTGACAGAAAAACACAGAATTGTTGACATTTTTGCAGATTTATTAAAAAAGGAAAACTAAAATATCACACGGTCCTAAGTATTCAGACCCTTTGCTGTGACACTCATATATTTAACTCAGGTGCTGTCCATTTCTTCTGATCATCCTTGAGATGGTTCTACACTTTCATTTGAGTCCAGCTGTGTTTGATTATACTGATTGGACTTGATTAGGAAAGCCACACACCTGTCTATATAAGACCTTACAGCTCACAGTGCATGTCAGAGCAAATGAGGATCATGAGGTCAAAGGAACTGCCTGAAGAGCTCAGAGACAGAATTGTGGCAAGGCACAGATCTGGCCAAGGTTACAAAAAAATTCTGCTGCACTTAAGGTTCCTAAGAGCACAGTGACCTCCATATTCCTTAAACGGGAGACGTTTGGGATGACCAGAACCCTTCCTAGTGCTGGCCGTCCGGCCAAACTGTGCTATCGGGGGAGAAGAGCCTTGGTGAGAGAGGTAAAGAAGAAGCCAAAGATCACTGTGGCTGAGCTCCAGAGATGCAGTCGGGAGATGGGAGAAAGTAGTAGAAAGTCAACCATCACCTCAGCCCTCCACCAGTCGGGGCTTTATGGCAGAGTGGCCCAACGGAAGCCTCTCCTCAGTGCAAGACACATGAAAGCCCACATGGAGTTTGTTAAAAAACACCTGAAGGACTCCAAGATGGTGAGAAATAAGATTCTCTGGTCTGATGAGACCAAGATATAACTTTTTAACCTTAATTCTAAGTGGTATGTGTGGAGAAAACCAGACAATGCTCATCACCTGTCCAATACAGTCCCAACAGTGAAGCATGGTGGTGGCAGCATCATGCTGTGGGGGTGTTTTTCAGCTGCAGGGACAGGACGACTGGTTGCAATCGAGGGAAAGATGAATGCGGCCAAGTACAGGGATATCCTGGATGAAAACCTTCTCCAGAGTGCTCAGGACCTCAGACTGGGCCAAAGGTTTACCTTCCAACAAGACAATGACCCTAAGCACACAGCTAAAATAATGAAAGAGTGGCTTCACAACAACTCTGTGACTGTTCTTGAATGGCCCAGCCAGAGCCTTGACTTAAACCCAATTGAGCATCTCTGGAGAGACCTAAAAATGGCTGTCCACCAACGTTTACCATCCAATCTGCAAGGAGGAATGGCAGAGGATCCCCAAATCCAGGTGTGAAAAACTTGTTGCATCTTTCCCAAATAGACTCATGGCTGTATTAGATCAAAAGGGTGCTTCTACCAAATACTGAGCAAAGGGTCTGAATACTTAGGACCATGTGATATTTCAGTTTTTCTTTTTTAATAAATCTGCAAAAATGTCAACAATTCTGTGTTTTTCTGTCAATATGGGGTGCTGTGTGTACATTAATGAGGAAAAAAAATGTAAGGGGGTCTGAATACTTTCCGAACCCACTATATATATATTTTTTTTTCGGACTACATGACTACGTAAAGAAAATATATATATGGCCACTGCATGTCATCATACTCACCAAGTGACTGATTAAACAATTACCATTAGAAAAAGAAAGTGCTGAATGCTAAATTACCTGATCTCTTCAGGGAAAACTAGTAACATCCAAAAAGGGCTTAAATTAAAAAATTTTGTTCCAACACAAAAAAACAAAAGCTAACTACTTTCTCCTTAATAACTTTAATAGCTGCAAGTTCCAAAGTTCTTATCCAGAGAAAGCTAATGGGATGAACTGCATGGTCGCACAGCACATTGATAACAGCACAGGCCTAGAGCTAGTTTATCAGTTCACCAGTAAACACTCACACACATACATGTACAAAAATGGAAAAAAAATTCTAATTTCTATCACCATAATACTACTCCTACACCTAACCATCACACAAAGCATTTTCAGATTTTCATTAACACATTATTTAGCATGTTTATTAAGCCGTTTTTTACCCAGTAGTACCCAAAAGGTCTTACTGTCCTTGTAGGGACATCTCGTCTCTACAAAGTCAAAACATGACTCACAGATACCCTTTCCTTTCTGCTTTAAATCCTCCAGGTCTTTATGGTAATGTATGGTAACAAGCAAATATCTGCCTAACTAGACCATCTGATTAAATAATAAGCCAATCACAAGCGCTGCTCATTATCCATGCTGACATTATTGTTTCAAAGTGGCTCTGACTGCCTCAAGCAACCAAGCAATAAACCTCTTGCACCCAGAGCAGGGAGCCAATGGGATCACAGAGAGAGCCAGAGAAAGAAGTCAAATGTTTCTCAGCATTTTTATTATCAAATCAAAGAATTAAAAAAAAAAAAAAACATGGGAGGGTGATTTGATTATGAATATTGCTTTCTCTTCTTTATTCAAGTTGTGCCTTGTAATACCCCTTATTGGATATGTGTATGTGAACGCAGGTGTGTACTTCTGAGTGTTATTATCACTAAAAGCAAATAAGAGTGCTAAATGTTACACACTTTGACTAGTGTTAACGAGTGTAAGAGCATCTCTTCATTCCTGCTAATGGCTCCCGTGCTAATGCCTCACGTTAGCGCGCAACTTGCATTACTTTGAAAAACAAAATGAACTCAGAATGCTCCACTGAGCTGAGAAGACTCTGAAATAGGAAAGTTTTAAAACATCAGTCACTAGGCACACTGCTCGGATTTTAAGAGTCTCTTTGGCAAAAGGGGCAATCTGGGCCATACATACCAAGGAGGTCTAATGTACCCAGGGAAAGCTATATGCTAGCTTTCTCATTCGTCTATTTTGAGCCAATCACCACAGCCATAAATTCCACGTGACTAATCTATAACCAGTGGCGTAGCGGACAGGCAATCTCTACCGAGAGGGTTCAGGAACACTGTCTATAACAACTACTTGCAGAAAAAATATAGACTGGTGTATTTCATGCCGTAAAATCATCAGTAATTAATCATTCTTAACATTAAAATGTATTTTCACACTGGATCTCCAAATTAAAGTGGAAACAACATACAGGATTTTAAATATTTTAGAGCCATCTTTTTACTAAGTATTAATGAAGGCTATCACCAGTGCCAATACTGATACTGGTGCCTCTATAAAACTGATTATTATTATTATTATTATTATTATTCAATTTCTGGAGATAAAATGTGTAATTATAGCCATTCAAAACAGTATCATTGGTAGCCAGGCCTAAATTTCAAATTGCCTAGTTATGTATAATTTATTACCAATTACAGAACCTAAAAAATATATATATTATATTACAACTTTGGCTCAAACCCAACAAAATGGCTGATTTTGGAAAGACAGCTTTACATTTCTGCATAAAAATATATATTGGGTCCATAGTGTAACTGCATAATGCAAAGTTGTGAGGCTTTACAATATGTTACTGGCCTCCAACTAATAATTACTTTCAGCTTTTTTTTTTCTTTTCTTTCAGAGACAGGCCTTTTTTAATTCAGTATCAACTGTTGCTCAGGCTTTTTTTGTTTGTTTGTTTGTTTTTCATCATTAAAATGACTCATCGAATCATGCCTTTGTCACGACTGCCGAGAGATATTTCATAATCCGCTTTTTATTCAGCCCATCAGCTGTAGATCTAATTCCAGATTTAGACATGACACCTAGAGAGTAATATCACATAATCAGGCACATCATGAATTAAAAAAGGTAACCAAGTAATCCATCTGTGATATGTGCAGGCTGTGCACAGGAGATTTGATTTTGCTAATGGAACCTGCCAATGTCAAATCTTTGCTCTGTTACCTCCACGTCTATTTTTCTCCAATTATGCCATCAGGGCTGAAGAGGCTTTGATCTGCAGGCCCATAGGGAGGGCCATCCCTTCACAGGAGGAGTATATTACACAACTACACCACTGATAGAGCTAGAAGCTGTGATGATTGTTCGGGGGGAAAAGGCCTTATCTTTCCCATTAGCGTGAAAGTGGGCTTTAAAAGATGGCCATTCTGAAATAGGCAGAATGTGTGGGGGTCATTTCCATCTCTTGGAGAGCTGCGAGGACCCATTACTGTATTTCCGCATTAGTCGGAGACATTTCCAGATGCACATTTCAACAAGATATCAATTAACATATGATTACATTTAGATGATTAGAGTGCTGTGGAAAAGGAAGCCAAAACTAAAAGTGACATAGGAAGTGGAGGAGTACAACAAAAGTGATGGCACCACTTGAAAGCATAGTTGGTGCCATGTGTTGGAGTCTGTCCTCTCCATCGGGTCAAAGTGTTTCTGTGTCTGGCCTCTTATTCATGGCAGTATTAAAGTTGAGTAGATAAAGGGAATCTGAGGCTATCGGTTTGGATTATCCAGCTTTGAGAGGACTGGCTTTCTCAGTCTGCAGCCAAAAGAAAGCTGTTGTGCTCTTTGTTGTGCTGTGCTGACTTGACTTCAGAGCAGGCTGCTTTATAAGATAGAAATATTTCTTTGCTAAATGTTATCAAAAGGGATGAGTGTGAAACAGAGATAAGAGAGAGAAAGTTGACCCAAAATTAAACTATTGGCTAAGATAGCTCTGACCTGAAAAACTACATTTGCATTTCCAGAAGGAAATACAATTGCTTGAAAAATAGCAGAGGAATAATACAAAGTTTTAGGTATGTTTCAGATGTGTCGAAGCTGCATTTAATCTGTGAATGTGCACTAACATGAGCTAATGAGCACAAGGCTAGAATCCAGTAACCGTAAAAGGGATTGAATGCATCTGTCTCTGTAATTAGTTTTCTAACAGGGAATCCATCAGTATAAAATCTGACTCAAAAGTTTAGGGGTCAGTTCTGTTAACATTGATAATAATAAGAAATGCTCCCTTTCAGTCAGTCACGTTTGCTGTTACATCAGAACTGAACTGACGAATTGGGATCTCGCCTGAGAGCCCAATCACCTTTGAATGTAAACTAAATGAGCCAATGGACATTTGCGTGCGAGATTTGCATCGCAAATTGAGATTTGCACTCGGCCCGCAAAGCGGGTATATAAGGAAGAGCACGTGCAATCGCACATTCTGCTTTTCACTCCGGAGCCGAGCACTTGCACCAGTTTACTTCCCTAAAAGAGCAAGCACGGGTGTGACATTGCGTCTTTTTCAAGATTTCATTCCACCAGTGTGTTTCTGGATGCGATCGTTACCTGGCCCCCTCTGACAGTCATGTTAGCTGTCTCACATGTCTGGACTTAAAGCACGCTGAGGTGGCTTTCATGGATGAGTCATGTACCCACCGCAGAAAGATGACCATCTCGTTGTTGCGACTGAACTCGATTACCTCAGATGAGGTGGCGTCCCCTCACCTATACACCGATCTAGTTCCTCTTCTGGAAAAGGGCTACTTCGGTGAATAGCCAGGGTGACCTGAGGATGGCAGTGGAGGCTTACCCACTGAGCCAATCTCCGTGGGAACCCCACTCCTCTTGCAAGCTGTGGAGCTTCCGGATGAGTTTGTTGGTCTTTCCCATTGGGGACCAAGTGTTTCATTCGGGGCTCCGGCAGAGGATCAGATGTCAATCGTTGCATCGGAGGGTGGGCTAGAGTTCTCCGGGGATTTTAAGAGCTGGCTTCGAAACCTGGCTTCGTTGCCCCCTTTGGGGAGAGTAGCTTTGGTCGAGCCCTTGATAGCCTTGCTTTCCTAGGCCACTAAAAGTGTTACACCGTGTCCTGAACGCTCTTCCCGGAGGTGCATGAAGAGGTTACCAGATCATGGAAGGCACCTTTTTCTGTCCGAAAACCATCTGGTTCCCCCTCACTACCCTCAATAATGGGGTGGCCAAAAGATATGAGGAGGCTGCAGTCCCCCCTCCATTCCTGTGGCCTCCACCTCCACTCCAGCATGGCCTCAGCAGCAATCTCCACCTAGGCCACAGCATGGAGCCAGCCACAGGAAAGAGGCACAGCCTATCTCACCCCCTGCCAAACCCGTCAAGCGTAAGAGCAAGCGGGTCTGAGATGGGCGGCCCAGGGATGAAGGGAGCAGCTCTTGAGTGATGGTGACCGCACTGCTCCTCCCCCTGGAGAAGACGTCCGACACCAGGCCTAACACTCGTACAAGTACTGCCAGTGGTTGACGCCTGTGCTAGGCTAGGTGCCTATATGTTGTGATCCCTACAGCGATCCCATATGTGTATTTTTCCATGGTTTGGCTCCCCTGTTGGCGAGCCTGTGCCTTTCCCTAAAGCAGACTTTGCTCTGCTTCACTGCTCGGTATTGATTTCACCCTAACTCGGCTGAATCTACCACAGATACCTTCCTTATGTAGCACTGCTTAATGGCCAGTCCATGTGTGTAACTTCCACTTCCACCCCCCTAACGGTTCCTTTCCTTTCCTCTATTCCCAGTGTTATCCAGTCTTACTGTATGGGTCAGAGGGAACAGCAGTCATTGGCTTTCTCTGCATAAAGCACTGTCCCATCTTTTGGCTCAAAAGGTGCGTGGGGATCAGGTGGCTTACACGGAGCACTGGAAGGGGCAGCAATGGTGGTGCTTTGGAAGGGATCCCAATCCCCTCATGACATCAAACGTGACTGATTGAAAGATATCTCCCTGAAGGGAGAATGGAAACGTTACATCTCTCAGGTGAAATCCCAATTTGTGAGTTCAGTTCTGACATAACGTCTCCATTCCCTCCTTCAGGGAACAAGGGTTACATATGTAACAGAGACGTGTCTTGAGCAGCAAATCAATATATATTCACTATTATAAAATTATTATATTTCAGATCAGAGCAGGATAAAAAAATTGCTGTGCAACAAATCAAAAAGAGAAAAGGGGTTGTAAGTTGGATAAGAAGAATGGATAAGAAGAATGTGGTGCATGTGGATGAGAAGAAAAAAGTAATTTACTTATAATTTAGCAATTTTTAAAATGGCCGAATATACTAGTTTTAGTCTGGAAGTCTTGATGCTTTAAATTTTCATTACATTTCAATTTAGTATGCCTTTTATGCAGAAATACAATATTGCTTCCATATCAGCCAAATTTTTGGACTTCAGAAACACATTTTGATGTGCACAATGTACAAGGTACGAGACTCTGACTCAGATGAAACAGATGTATTTGCTCTGAGATAAAACAGAATAAATGTATGTACAGTACAGACATGAGCAAGTGCACACAATCTGGTGTTGCTCTTTTGCAAAACTGATTAGAAAATTAGATTTGGGCAGTGGAAACAACAAAGACTCATTCAAAAACCCAAATCTACTCGGCTGATGATGCAGACTGATGTGGATCTATTGATCTTGTTTTCATTGTAAGCTTTAACAAGCAAGGGGAACAAACAAAACAGAAAAGAGAGAAAAAAAAAAACTGCAATTCAAGTTGATCTCCAATAGTATCTATTTAACTAGCTAAATACAGCCACTATCCTCTATTCACACAAAAATATCCCAGGAGTGTCCTCGGAGTAGACCTTGAGTAATTGTAGCATAGTGTCTTTAACCGAGACAAGTCTTTTTAAAGAACCTCTAACATCTCAAGAGGAGCTTAAGGGATTTGGCTTGAAATCATGACAGCCCATCGGTTATGCTGCAGCAGTGAGTTTCTGGAATGATATGAATGTTTCTTTGTGCTTGTGAGACAGTACTGTACTTGTGAGCAAGACTGTAACTAAATAGGTCCTATTCAGTATTCGGAGAGAGACCAAAGGTAAAATAAGGATTATTACTAATGGGTTGTCACTTATTACTGTCACTAATCGGCCACAAATCTGTTTTGTGGAATCGACGCCTAAAACAAATCTACTAAAAAAAAATTGCACTGGGATTCATTTAAATCAGTGATCACAGCAGTCACTGCTGAAAGACTTCAGTATTGCTGACACCTTTCCAATGATTAGGGCGATAACAAAACCTTGGTGTGCCCATGAGGCTGCTTTCCTCCTCCCCTGAGCTCTGCTAAAGATTTCTGTTTTAGTCATCTGGAACAGGCAATACTGCAGCTACTGAAATAATCTGATCCAGCATCTTGGCCTCATCTACAAACAACCAATCTTGAGCACTCACTTCATCTGAATGTAAATGGACAAGGTGGAAGGAGATAAGCTGTGAGAGCTGGAATTATTCTAACAGATCAACAAAGTGCTGTTTCTGATTGGTCATGATTGTCCAAACACAGCGTACACAGCCAATTAGAGATGAGAATGAACTCTTTATACATTGTAAAAAGGGTCAAACATGTATTTGTTTGCCTCACCATCCAAATATTTCTTATTAGAAATTAAATGAAATTAAATAAGAAAAAAAAGAGTAATTTATATAATTAAGCAATTTCTAAAATGGCTAAAATTTTAGAAATCTAAAATTTCTAAAAAGTCTTGATGCCTAAAATTTGTTATATTTCAGTTCAGTATCTTTTTATATGTGTATTGCTTTGCCTTTTATGCAGGAATGCATCATTGCATATCAGACAAGCTTTTGGACATCAGAAATTAACTAATATTTTTTTGTCACACCTGCCACAAATATTTCTTATCAGATATTTAATTTAATTTAATTTAATTTAATTTAATTTAATTTAATTTAATTTAATTTAATTTAATTTAATTTAATTTAATTTAATTTAATTTAATTTAATTTAATTTAATTTAATTTAATTTAATTTAATTTAATTTAACCCTTACGCTGTGTTGAAAAGCCTGTAACACCATTGATGTTCCTAACAATAGCTTGTAAATTGATCTTTATGCTATTTTATCACCAAATATTGGATTCAATCTTTTTTTAAACTTGTAATGTACTTTATAATGCATTGTATGGTCTCATGAATAATTGTAACCACAGTTATAATACATTATATACTTATCTATTCATTGTTACACTTTTAGAAAGTATAATTCATTAAAACATGACAAACGACCAATTTCAGATGTTACAAGGAATGTGCAAATATTATAATGCATAGATATAATGTACATTATGAATACCTTTACAATGCATTTTACATAAAGGCTTTTAGAAAAGTAAATTTTCCCCTAATTTTTCTAATTATTTGGTGAATGGTGAATGTTAATTTCACTGTATTAATTTCTACCTCACTGTTAATTAACATTGTAGAAGTTTGTTTTAAAACCTGCTTCTCCACAAGCAGCTATTAATAATCATTAGAAAAACTCTAATTAGGAAAAATGGATCTTAATCTATGGGACGCAATGTAAACATGCACAACACAAGCAGGCAGAGACTCCCGTTGTAAACATAAGCAGAGGGTGTGTCTGGGAGCTTGGCTAAAGATATATGGGATTCATTAGAGGCGTATTAAATACTGTGAGCTGCTCAACTGTGTGTAAGCCGTCTATTTATCACACACCGCATCATACATGAGCTGGCATCCCATCAGAGATTTACACAGCACAGAGCTTCACGGTTTCAGAATAGTGGCATGAAAATTCAAGAGCCCTGATGCTAATCATTCAGTCATATGGGGTGGAAGTGTATCACTATTTCGTTTTTCAAAATATCCATCCAATTAGTCTGATGTTATTTGTGATCTTCTCTCATCCATGGCCCACTATGAGGGCTGGGATTGATTGTAGATCAGATCCTGTTAATTAAAATCACAGGAGAAATGCTACTGCTGACGACAGGAGACACAAATGAGCTTGGAGCGCAAAGAGAATTGTACATGAGCGCCAATATTAAACATACATGTTAATTGCTTGGAAAGTCAATTTGGAAGGCATAACTCAAACGATTTCCCAGATCTATGCAAGAATCCCATGGTGTGTTTCTCTACAGAGAAACTCTGTTCCAAAACCTAGTGAGCAGCACACATAGGAAGCATTTTAAGGCATCATGGGCTGTCCAAAACGTAGGCCAATTTAATTATGCTGCCTCCTAAGAAATCTTCTTTTCGCCAAATTATAAAACAGCATGTACCCTTTTTAAAGACAGCAATAGCAGAATTCATCCCAAAACATATCAAATAGTTTAATCTTATTAAAAATGGACCATTTGTGTGGTATATTTAAGCTTATTAGTGTCATAAAGGTGCCCCACTTTGTATCTGACAGGCTGGTAGTTAGCTTAGCAACACGCTAACATCAAAGTCTGCCACATGGAACGCTATTTGAGTTGTCCCAGTAGACAGCGAGGCAGCGCAGTCTCATCTCTCGAGAATAACTGCTTCTATGTGTATGCAATCTTTTTGTGTGTGTGTGTGTGTGTGTGTGTGTACCCAATCTCTCTTATTTTTTCTAACTCCATTCCTGTCACTATATGTTAGATATGGTTGGACTTTTGTATGTAAAAAAGAAATGTCTATCTATAATGAAAATCCGGAATCCTCTATAGCTAATCCATTTTTTTTCTATCCATGGAAGACTGGCATTTCAAAAACAAACATTTCATTCAGAGTGGGACATAGAAAGAAAGTGCAAGAAAGCTGAAAACACAATAGATGCATTTTTAACTGAAAAAAAAAAAAAATATATATATATATATATATAAAACCATTCCAAATCCATGCTTGGAGCACATTAAAGTGCCAATCATCTTTCAGAAGACTGAGGTCGTATTTCTCCAGGCTCTGAGCTGAGATTAAACTCACTCACCTGTTCACTCAAGCCTGAAGCTCTCCATCCAACACACAGGGGCCGACACCCTTACCGTCATCCCAATTAAGGCTGCAGTCACTGGGGAGAACAGCAACCTTTCCTCCTGTCTCCATTTCTGGTTCCTCCCGCACATGGTCTAAAGCTCTGTCACAAATAACCTGAGGTCAGACACAAACAATTCACAACAGCGATTCAGACTTGAATCAAAGTCCACAGACAGCACTATTCATTACCTCCAAGACTGTGCCAAAGGATCTCATAAAGGGATTGTTTTGGGGTTTAGTTTGGACACAGAGAAGGTAGATGATGGAAAGGAGGTAACATCAGGGTTCAGACTAGACTGGGCAAGCTTAGGAATGTATGGCTGTATGGTTAGACTGAACTTAATGCTATTAAAGTCTGCCCAAAAATGAAAATTCTGTCATTATTTACTCACCATCTTGTCATTCCAATCCTCTATGTATTTGTTTTTGGTGGAATGCAAACATATATAGACTAGATGTTTAATTTTTTGTTTGTTTTTTGTCAAAAAACATTAATAGTTATATGTAAAAATATGTTACAACCCGAATTCCAGAAATGTTGGGACGTTTTTTTTGTTTTTGTTTTTTTAATAAAATGAAAACTAAAAGACTTTCAAATCACATGAGCCAATAGTTTATTCACAATAGAACATAGATAACATAACAAATGTTTAAACTGAGAAATTTTACAA
Organism: Megalobrama amblycephala; assembly: GCF_018812025.1. Taxonomy (NCBI): domain Eukaryota; kingdom Metazoa; phylum Chordata; class Actinopteri; order Cypriniformes; family Xenocyprididae; genus Megalobrama; species Megalobrama amblycephala. The sequence continues at coordinate 16,643,388 of NC_063057.1, read as the reverse complement.
TTTTATACACAAAATGAGCTCATATCAAATTTGATGCCTGCTACAGGTCTAGGGTATGTTTACCATGGTGTAGCATCTCCTCTTCTTTTCAAAACAGCTTGAAGACATCTGGGCATTGAGGTTATGAGTTTCTGGAGTTTTGGTGTTGGAATTTGGTCCCATTCTTGCCTGTTTCCAGCTGCTAAAGAGTCTGTGGTCGTCTTTGACATATTTTTCATTTAATGATGCGCCAAATGTTCTTTATAGGTGAAAGATCTGGACTGCAGGCAGGCCAATTCAGCACCCGTACTCTTCTATGTTGAAGCCATGCTGTTGTAATAGCTGCAGGATGTGGTTTTGCATTGTCCTGCTGAAATACACAAGGCCTTCCCTGAAATAAACGTTGTCTGGAGGGGAGCGTATTTTGCTCTAAAACCTTTATATACCTTTCAGCATTCATAGTGCCTTCCAAAACATGCAAGCTGCCCATACAGATGCTGGCTTTTGAACTGAATGCTGATAACTTTAGACCGGAGGACACGGCGTCCGTGATTTCCAACAAGAATGTCAAATTTGGACTCGTCTGACCATAGAACACGTTGAAACAGTCCATTTTAAATAAGCCTTGGCCCACAGGACACGACGGTGCTTCTGGACCATGTTCACATATGGCTTCCTTTTTGCATGATAGAGCTTTAGTTGGCATCTGCAGATGGCACGGCGGATTGTGTTTACCGACAGTGGTTTCTGGAAGTATTCCTGGGCCCATTTAGTAATGTCATTGACACAATCATGCCGATGAGTGATGCAGTGTTGTCTGAGGGCCCGAAGACAACAGGCATCCAATAAAGGTCTTCAGCCTTGTCCCTTACGCACAGAGATTTCTCCAGTTTCTCTGAATCTTTTGATGATGTTATGCACTGTAGAGATATTTGCAAAGCCTTTGCAATTTGACGTTGAGGAATATTGTTTTAAAGTATTCCACAATATTTTTCTGCACTCTCAACAGCCTAAACAAAAACTCTATTGTCATATTCAAACTCTCGCTCTCTCTGATGTTCTTTCCATCTAAAGGGTCAGACAGTGTTCCGTGTCAATCAATCACAGTCAACTTGCCGCCACCCACCTCTGGACAATTACAATATTTATGAGTGCCCATTTCATTGTGCTCTCTCCCCTTTTCAATCTCATTCCTGCTCTCCCTCTTCATATCTTCGCATTCTTTTTCTCATTTTTTCCCCTTTTCACAGGGTTTATTTTAATGAAAAGCACAGAACACAATCATTCAGGCATTTGCCGGTGTAATTCCTACAACACAATGATTTGAATGACTATAAGCAGACGGAAGAAAAGTGCTGACAGCTCAGAGAATAAATACATTTCTAAAATACAGGGCCAAAAGCTTTCCCCCATCACTCCTGTCCCATATACTCACAATAAATCACCTTAATTGATTGAAAAATAAAATGTTCATTGCATTGACCTTTAAGAGGGAGGGGACTAAAGATGGTTTAAGAAACCTGAGTGATATCTGAAGCAGTGATGTTTCCATCTTTTATCTAATCAAATGGCTCTGTTGATGCCTCTCTGAGAGATCTGACGTCCCCTGCACACACACACTTGCATCTCCATTTCTACATTATGACATGAGTGGCACACCACCCACAGCCACACAAACTACAGCCAGAAGTCAATTATTAGGTTTTATAGCACGTCTTGGCGGAATGACTTATTCATGGAGTCCTTGTCAGATGAAAATTATACACCCTTTCAATCACCTTCCCTCAAGGGTGTTCTGATAGTGGCAACACAAAAGGAAACTTTTTCACAAACAGACAGGAGCAAAAATTATGTTTTGGAATGGCATTGTTTCTGTGACCATTTTTACTGGATGCAATAAATGAATTAAACATGGAATCTTCAAGAAGTTGTCGTGAATGCATTATTAAAGCAATTAAATGTTAATATGTGAATGCAGATTGAAATATAATCAGATTCATAAGTACAGTATGTGGATCAGCACACCATATGGAAAGAGAATAAATGAATATTCTCAGGCCCTGTTAAAGACCCCATGTGAATAATACAGTAAGCAAAAAGCAGTGAGTCAATTAAGTCATATGTCCAAATATGCATTATTCATAAAACAGTAGGCGACCATACCCAAATCTGCTCAATTCGGTGCTTTAGGTATATGAAAGTGTTTCAAAAACACACTGATTATCAACAATTTCTTTGTGATGTGTAATAAAGTGAAAAATAATTACACTATTTAGGTTTTGCCAATGTTCAGACACTGATCCTAATGGAAATTGTTCAAGTGGCATGTTGCTATGGTTACCTCCTCAGGCAAAAGTGATTTCTGTTCTATTTTAATGTCTATTTAGTTTGAAAATGCAATTGAAATGTTCCTTTTAAATATGTAGAATTAAAAGAGTTTAAAGGCAGGGTAGGTAAAAAATGTATAAAAAACTTTTTTTCAAAATTTGTTTAAACTTTATTTATATATCAATACATAATTAAAATGTAAGTACTCTGAAAAAGAAAGTATAAAAATCGAGTGTCTGTAGACCTCTCACGACTGTTTTAAAGACAGCTCATTATTTCCATTCACTCCACCCCCTCCCTTCTGGGCTCCTTCCAAAGCCACGCCCCCAAAACGCATGAACGTGCGACTCCGACCACTGAGCTGGAAGACGCATTATTTACCTGAGACGAGAGGAGAGGAAGGAGCACAGTGCATGTAGTGACATCATGTCAGAATCACATGTAATAAAAATAACTTTATAATTATGAAGATAAACAAACAAGATGTATTTTAGTACTCACTATCAAGCTAGCATATTGATATTGGTAAAGTTTAAAATATATATTTTTTGATTCGCTAACGAGCTAGTTATCTATAAGGCAAAGCTAAAAACAGGTTGCATGATACACGTTTTTCCATTACCATCATTTACACTGTGATGATTAAGATGAATTTCGTGTAAGATTCATAACATATACGTTGTTCTACAGATAAACAGAGTAACATACACTCATATCAACTCACAACTGCATTGCAGACACAAAATAATAACACACACATACAACATAGTGTGTACGACACACACAGATACAAGATAAAGACATCAGTAAACATAGGTAGAGAATATAAAAACAAAACAAAGGCGAAAAAAAACGTGCAGGTAAACTTACAGGTGAACATGGTAAAAGAGTTAGACAGAGGGTAAATATAGTTCTAAGAAAAGTTCCTAGATGCGGAGTAACGTTAGGCCTACTATCTGTTAAACATGTATTTAGTTATCTAAAGCAAAATTATGCACAATTCAACACTATAGCTATCATCTTGAGCTAGGCCTATAGATTATTTATCGTCTCTACTACGGCTCGCTAAGTAATGTTATGTTAGCTATATTACGCAGCTATGTGTGCTAATGACACATGCTTCATGAACAAATAAACAAAAAAATTACCTGTCCAGCAGAAATAAAGCCATCAAGGAGTCACTTTTCAGCCCCTTGAGTTCCCTCAGTTCTCGCCATTGCTGGAAAGCCACGCCGATATTAACTTGCGTTTTATTTCTTTGTTTATCCAAAGATTTTTTTGTTCATTGCCTTTTCTTGTACTGTTACTGTCTTCCTTTTTTTTGCCTGGTTTGCCTTTACTAACTGCATAGGCCGGTACTGTGAATTTTGCTTGCTGATTCTCTGCCATTGTTTTGGTATTCCTAGGATCCGTGCCTCTTGAATTCCCCAAATCAAACGTGCGCGCGCAAGTGGGCAGGTCATGTGTGGCAAAAGGGTGGTTGCCATGGTTGCGAGAGAGTGACAGTCGCCTAAGCCAATCCTATGTTTCGTCCCGGATGGAAATAATGAGCTGTGTTTAATACAGATTAAACGGTATAGAGTCACTCGATTTTTATACTCTTTTTATCAGAGTTCTTACATTTTAATTATGCATGGATATATATAGAAAGTTTAAACAAATTTGGAACAAAATTTTTTACCTACCCTGCCTTTAACATAGTTTGTATCTTCTTTTAAATTCTTTGGAAGGGAAAAATCTTCGATTAGGTGCTGCAGACCTTTCAATACCCCAATAATAGTTGTCACTCTTCAGCAAGAGAGTCAGAGTGGGTTTGAGCTCGGCTCTGAGTTAAGAGTGCTGCAGACTCATGGGACGTGCACACATTTCACGGGTTACAACTCCAGCCGTTCCAGACGCTGTGTCCAGATCGATTCACAAGCTCTCTCTCGTTCTCTTTTCTCCTCTTTGTTCCCTCCATCCGCGTTCTTCCCTCTGTCCTGTGAGATTTCACACCAGTGTCTGTAGTGATGCATTTGATTGGAGTACACACCTCTTCTGCTCCTCGAGACAGCTATGGGCCCTTGTGTGTGTTACAGACAAAGACATGTCAAGAAGTGACTGTACATCATCTGAGTTCTAATCCTGCAGAAGATTGCATGAAGTTCAATATCACAGAGTCCCTTTACATGGGTCATCATATTCACAGCTTATTCGGTGAATCTGGGTCATATTTCACCACAAATGTAATTTATAAATATATTTTTACTGATTTAAAAAAAGAGAAAATGTATGGAAGCTTGTTTCCGCCAATAAATAAAAAAATAAAAAGGTAATTGCGACATTTTTCTCGCAATTGCGAGTTTTTATCACGCAGTTCTGACTTTAAAACTCGTTATTCTGACTATATATAATGCAATTCTGACTTTTTAACTCAGAATTTTCACTTTATATCATGCAATTCAACAAATAAATCCCTATGTAGAGATTTGTTGTCTCATAGCTTTACGTGAAATTTACAACGAGCGTTTGGCCCAAGTGTGAGAAACCTTAAGGGGCTATCTTAATGCATTGGTTTAGATGACAGAGAGAGAGACAGCAAGTGAGAGAGAGAGAGAGAGAGCTGTTTTGACAGGCCCCTTCCACACTGAGTAGTGTGGAGGCTGAGAGAACTGACAGAAAGACACAGAGATAATACAGAAAGAGAGAGGGAGAAAGAGTCTTTTTAATCTGGATTTGCATTAACAAACAACACTTTCTGGCACAAAAAGAAAGATTACAGCCTCAAATGATTCCTCTTTCTCTCACATTACGAGTTCAAGAAAAAAAACATTATCCTCTAACAAACATATGTACTTTTGTAATGCTGTTTGTTTATGTATGTGCTTGTGTGTGAAGCAGGGCCGGGTCTAGGGGGGGCTAGGGGGGGCATTGCCCCCCAGAATTTCCTTGTGCCCCCCCAAAAATGTGCAGCCAACAATAAAAATGAATAAGCCTACATAAACATTAAAAACGTCTTATCTATTGAATAAGGATCGGCCACTTTAATCACAGAAAAAAAAGTGAATATTATGCTTATAATGATATTTAATCTCACAAAAATGGACTTAAAATCCAAAAACATGCGAACTGGGAAGTAACGAACATTAATCAGAAAACACGTCGAAAACAAGTGTACACCGAATCTTCAAGCAAGTAGCCTAAAAAAATATCACAATGAGGATCACATCTGCATCAGCCGAACATATTTTCTGCATGCTGAGATAGCTGTCAGCGAACATTTCCTCAGTAATTTCGTTAACAATGAATAATTTGAACATTATATCCAGGGGCGGCGCTAGGGGTGGGCTAAGGGGGCTGGAACCCCAAATGTTTTTCCAAAAGCCCTGAATCTTTCAGGTTTGAGGTTTCTGTGCTGCGTGTTTTAAAGAGAAGTGTGCATCCGAAAATACAATGTAGACTGAGACTCTATATCACAACTAAAAAGATGTTTGAGCCCTCTTTCATGACCAGGTACAAGTCAATGCTGTTTCTTTGTTCCATTTGCACTCTGTACATGGGTTGAAGCTCTCAGTTTTGAGCTTCCAAAGTGCACCAGACTGATGCATTTAACCTTAAAATACACAAAAATTTCTTACCGGGGGGGCATGCCCCCGGACCCCCCTAGATGATGGTATATAATGTACATTTTATGAACTTTAACCAAGAATACTACAAAAAACGCTCCTTTCATGTCAGTAAATTAAAATGTCATTGGACAAATATAGATTTCGGTTAAGCCCCGAATGTTTACAATGTCTGGCTCCGCCCCTTATTATGTCCATAAATAATTCACATGGCCTACATAGCCAGTACAAATTAGGCTATAGCCTATAATTTGTTAGCCACAAGACGATTCTTGATGAATCAAAAAAACAAAAAGTTAGCTATGAATATTAGCCTAGAAAATGCTGCCCTACCAAAATTTGTGATTGCCCCCCCAGTCCAGCAAGCCTAGTACCGGGCCTGGTGTGAAGTGTAAGCTATAGACAAGTCTACATAGATCCTTCTGTGTATCAAAACAAGAATTCGATATTAAAACAAGAGGAAAGGTTTTAATGACTCTGATTCCTAAATTTATCCTAAATTTTTTACATTAAAAATCAGTGGACAAAGAGTGTATTGCAATGCTCTGTGATGCCTCTTTTCCTTAAAGATTTTGAACAATTATATAACAATTCCCACTATTGCCAAGTAAATAAAACATACCTGTATATGTGTGTGAATTTATTTTTGTTGCCATGGAAGCTTCAGAGTTTTTATCTTAAAAACACACACACACACACACACACACACACACACACACACAAGTATGGCTAACAACAAAAAGTTCAATAGAAGGAGCTCAGCAAGAAAAAAATATTAGTGGTAATTCATAAAACTTGAGTTCTGATGTTGTTAAAGGATTAGTTCACTTTCAAATGAAAATGACCCCAAGCTTTACTCACCATCAAACCATCCTAGGTCTATATGACTTTCTGATGAACACAATCGGAGATATATTAATAAATGTCCTGACGCATCCAAGATTTATAATGTGTATATACAGTGGGTACGGAAAGTATTCAGACCCCCTTAAATTTTTCACTCTTTGTTATATTGCAGCCATTTGCTAAAATCATTTAAGTTCATTTTTTTTCGTCATTAATGTACACACAGCACCCCATATTGACAGAAAAACACAGAATTGTTGACATTTTTGGGCTGGGCCATTCAAGAACAGTAACGGAGTTGTTGTGAAGCCACTCCTTCGTTATTTTAGCTGTGTGCTTAGGATCATTGTCTTGTTGGAAGGTAAACCTTCGGCCCAGTCTGAGGTCCTGAGCACTCTGGAGAAGGTTTTCTTCCAGGATATCCCTGTACTTGGCCGCATTCATCTTTCCCTCGATTGCAACCAGTCGTCCTGTCCCTGCAGCTGAAAAACACCCCCACAGCATGATGCTGCCACCACCATGCTTCACTGTTGGGACTGTATTGGACAGGTGATGAGCAGTGCCTGGTTTTCTCCACACATACCGCTTAGAATTAAGGCCAAAAAGTTATATCTTGGTCTCATCAGACCAGAGAATCTTATTTCTCACCATCTTGGAGTCCTTCAGGTGTTTTTTAACAAACTCTATGTGGGCTTTCATGTGTCTTGCACTGAGGAGAGGCTTCCGTTGGGCCACTCTGCCATAAAGCCCCGACTGGTGGAGGGCTGCAGTGATGGTTGACTTTCTACAACTTTCTCCCATCTCCCGACTGCATCTCTGGAGCTCAGCCACAGTGATCTTTGGGTTCTTCTTTACCTCTCTCACCAAGGCTCTTCTCCCCCGATAGCTCAGTTTGGCCGGACGGCCAGCTCTAGGAAGAGTCGTCCCAAACGTCTTCCATTTAAGGATTATGGAGGCCACTGTGCTCTAGGAACCTTAAGTGCAGCAGAATTTTTTTTGTAACCTTGGCCAGATCTGTGCCTTGCCACAATTCTGTCTCTGAGCTCTTCAGGCAGTTCCTTTGACCTCATGATTCTCATTTGCTCTGACATGCACTGTGAGCTGTAAGGTCTTATATAGACAGGTGTGTGGCTTTCCTAATCAAGTCCAATCAGTATAATCAAACACAGCTGGACTCAAATGAAGGTGTAGAACCATCTCAAGGATGATCAGAAGAAATGGACAGTACCTGAGTTAAATATACGAGTGTCACAGCAAAGGGTCTGAATACTTAGGACCATGTGATATTTCAGTTTTTCTTTTTCAATAAATCTGCAAAAATGTCAACAATTCTGTGTTTTTCTGTCAATATGGGGTGCTGTGTGTACATTAATGAGGGAAAAAAAAAACTTAAATGATTTTAGCAAATGGCTGCAATATAACAAAGAGTGAAAAATAAAATCTAGCTTCCGGCAGTCTGTATTCAACTTACGAAGAAAGTGTAAAACTCTTACAGTTCAAAACCCTTACACTACATCCTACGACTTCTGTATTAAAACTACGAAAAAAGATTAACTGACGCAATGCCAGTACCGTTTTTTCCATAAGTTGAATACGGCAGGTAGTCTGGAGGAAGCTATATATTTTACTTCATAACTTGTTAAATATGTTTTTTTTTGTTTGTTTGTTTTTTACACAAACGCATCGCTTCTCTTCAGAAGGACTTTATTAACCCCCCGGAGCCATGTGGAGTACATTTATGATGGATGGATGTGGATGGAGGCACTTTCTTCAGCTTCATACTTGTGACCCCTGTTCACTGCCATTATAAAGCTCAGATGCATCAGAATATTTATTAATTTATCTCCGATAGTGTTCATCAGAAAGAAGAAAGTCATATACACATAGGATGGCTTGAGGGTGAGTAAAGCTTAGAGTAATTTTCATTTGAAAGTGAACTAATCCTTTAATTGGTAGGCTTTGTAGAAGCTGTCAGCCAGGATGATTTCAACTTAATTAAGAATTGAAAATAAATTTGCACCCTAAAGTGAGATTCACCAATCAGAGAAGTCGCAGTTACCATAGACAAAGGTTGTAGTAAGTTTTGGTAGCTAGGTAGTGTTTGAAACTTTTGTGTTACTGCACTGTATGTTGCAGAATTAGCACTTAAAAGACAGCAGTTGTTACTTTTTATAAGGAAGTACATTAAAAAACACAAAAACCCAGAATGATCTAATTACGTCATTTGCAATGGAATTAATAATTTGTTAATTAAAAACCCAGAATGATCTAATTACGTCATTTGCAATGGAATTAATAATTTGTTAATTTCCTCACAAGTACACAGCTTTGTAGCATTGTTGTCTGATATTGCTTTAAATCAGTGTTTGGCTCATTGCTTAGAACTCTTTATTAAAGACTTTTTTGAAATGCCTTTAAGGAAATTGAATAGAAAAAATACATCCGGCATTGGTGGGCGGTCACTGTTTAGCTGTATTGTCCTGAGAAAAGAAACTGGTCATTGATTCAGACAAAAATGCTTTCACTTCAAAAACATGGTGAATTACAGCAATCCCTCTGGACACACAGGAATAGCTTTTAGTAATTAGCGCTGAACCCCTCCTGGCCTTTGAAGAACCCATGGTTCTCCCACTCGTCAGTCATTTTCAGAAAAAAATATAGTGATGTGCATATGCGTATGAAACATAAACGGACACAAAAAAAAAAAAAAAAAAACTTCAGGGAATTTGAGAGGGAAAATTCCCTCAGCACAAGCATGAATGTGCATATAGGAGAGGAGACTAAATGAGGGATATCCTCTTACACACAGCCACTCACTCTCAGATTGAATAGTGGCTATGATTCCTCAGTATCAACACCAGCATTCATGGGTCAGAGGTCATCAAACTGTTTCGGCACTGCAGCATAAGTGGACTGCCACTTTATAACAGGACTCTCACACACACAGTATGCGTAACTGTATTGCTGACAGCAGGAATGGGTCAGTAATTGCATACCTGCCTCTATATCACGTACTGAAGTCTAAAATCCAGTAAGGTTAAACCTCATCTGTTTTTTTTTTTTCCTGTGAGAGAGATAGGCAGAAAGAAAGGAAAATAAAAAACCTGGCCTTCTCTTGGGAGCCTCTTCCATGTAAATGTGTCAGTGAAATGTAGAGACCATGTTTTTCACATGTGTGGTGGTGCTGATGACAAAGACGATTATAGATACATGTCATATTGCCTACCAACACTACAAATATTTAACATTTTATATAAAAAGCTGTGCTCTCCACACAAAGGTTGTTCCAAAACGTATATGGAAACGCTATACATGTAAACTGCCTTGTAAAAAAAAAAAAAACTAATATAACTGGCTAATTAGTAAGGCAGCATCAGATATTCTTCACATGGAAGAGGAATATTGATTAATAATTAATCTGGTCTAATCTAATAATAGACTAATAATGATTATCTCTTCATCACGGTACCTGTTAGTGGGTGGGATATATTCGGCAACAGGTGAACATTTTGTCCTCAAAGTTGATGTGTTAAAAGCAGGAAAAATGTGCAAGTGTAAGAACGCTGACCTCTGTCCACTGCTGAAAGCGCCAACAGTGGGCACGTGAGCATCAGAACTGAACCATGGAGCAATGGAAGAAGGTGGCCTGGTCTGATGAAGCACGTTTTCTTTTACATCATGTGGATGGCCAGGAGCATCATTTAATTGGGGAACACATGACACCAGGATGCACTATAGGAAGGAGGCAAGCCGGCGGAGGCAGTGTGATGCTTTGGGCAATGTTCTGCTGGGAAACCTTGAATCCTACCATCCATGTGGATGTTACTTTGACACGTACCAGCTACCTAAGCATTGATGCAGACCATGAACACCCTTTAATGGAAACGGTATTCTCTGGTGGCTGTGGCCTCTCTTTTACCAGGATAATGCGCCCTGCCACAAAGCAAAAATGGTTCAGGAATGGTTTGAGGAGCACAACAATGAGTTTGAGGTGTTGACTTGGCCTCCAAATTCCCCAGATCTCAGGTGCACTTCACGTGAGGAATGCTATTTATGTGGCGCACAGGGTTATGAGTGTCAAGAGTGTTTCTAATGAGCAGATCCAGGACTGTGTTGATTTTGGGAGATAATCTACTGAATTTAAATTTTAAATGTGTTAAAGCTGAGAATGCTATACTCCTAGACAGCTGAAAGCATAATTAAATTGGCCATGTTAATAAATAAACCAACACCCAAATGTGAAGAAATTTGCTGAGATTTCTTGGAAGTTCTGTCAATGAGTCACTTGTGAGGTCCCTTTACAGTTAGGTTGCAGCCTAAGGTGACAGTTGCCAATGTAGACAGAAGCTCACCAAGACAGTTTGTGTACTATTTTATAAATGGATTTAAGAAAAGAGTAATAGAATCTTCAGGAAGACGGAGAAATGCGTTTAAAATAGACACTGAGTGTCCTTTTGTCATAAGAGGCACTTTGACCCGATCTCCATTAAGCTCTAAAAAGCTGAATCCAAGAGGAACCCCTTCAAGCACAAGGAGGAGAGAAAGTGAGGGAGAAAACAGCACAATAACCCAGCAGTGTTTGCCCCTGAAATAAAGCCTCATCGATCCCTGTGTGCTGTAATTGGCAGTGAAGGTTTGTCCTCTGCTTTGCTGGAGTTATGGACGAGCTTTGTGAATAGAGCCTTGTGTGCGAGTGTGTACATCCACAGAGAGATGCAGAGCCTACGGTGCCCTTCAAAGAGTCACAAGAGGTGAGGAGATAGTCCCTCAACAAAATTAAAGGCAGTCTAAACTCAAGCTCAGCTCTGATTAACCAACCACATAAAGGACGAAATAAAGAGACGGACAAAGAAAGTGGTGCAGAACTCTGAAAAGGTCTGGAATACAAAGCAGGACGCAAGTATTTGGTACACATGTGCACACACAACTTGTTGAGCGGGTTGTGTAAACAACAGCGGGTCATTACTGCTACCCTTTGTCATTGTCTCCTGGTGTCTTGAAGCAAAGAAAAATTCTCTTTCTCTCTAACCCCCACATGCATAGTTCTCATCTTCTTCAAGGTGTCTTGACAGTGAAATCTTGACAGTGGGTTGGTTGGGTGACTCAGCTCTCCTCTCACAATGACAACTGTCTGAAAGAGATGCTGGCGCTAGGAAAGGTTTCACTTCAGCTCACAAGGAGGAAGATGTGTGAGTATGTGTGTGACCGTGCACACAAACACTGTATTTCAGAGGTACTAAGGTAAAATCTTCTCTACTCAGATCTCAGATGTAAACATTCCACCAAATGGAATCCTATAGTAAGGGGATGTTTGCGCAGAGCTGAGTAAAATCTTTATTTAATCTCGATATGGACTCTTAAAATCCCAGGATTGATCTTTTACTGTTTTACCATGGAATCTTCAACCTTGCAGTACAATATGCTGCAGTCTACAAGGACCACGGTTCTTTCTGTAAGCAAAATGAACATTATAACTGATAAATGCCCAAATAAATCCTGAATGAACCAGAATCGAAATCTAATCTAATGTTTACAACAAACATCGATCTGCCACTTTGCTTGCCAAAGTATTTTTAACTTCACGTCTTAAAAAAAAGTGCAGCTGGAACGTCTTGTGTGAAATGGAATCTCATAAGGGACCAATTAGGAACACTCTTTATAGGCAGCGACAATTGACCCTTCGCCTGGAGTTTGATTGACAAGCGATCTAACCAATCATAACGCCAAATCCGCCATTTTGTCCGACAAAGCAGTCAGGAGTTAGAAGATTAACCTCGGTGGACTTGAACTTGAAAAATTGTGTGTATTTACGTCTTTCCGCGTTTGAAACAACATTCCTTCTCATGTTTATTCATGTTTATTTGATGCTATAAATTAACTAGTAGGAAGAGATGATCGGTTCACAACCAGCTTGAGCTGAGGCGCTACAGCAATCTGTCATGACACATTAAAGAGCCACAAAACTTTTTTTTTTTTTTTTTTCGAATTTCTTAACAAATTACACAACTTGAAAGCTGGGACTTTGTTTAATATCATAAGTAACCTGCTCTGTCTCGTCTGTCAACGTGTTGTCAGTGTCCTCTTTGCTCCGCAATGTATTTTTCACTGCGTGTGGCGTGTGAAACTGCAGTTTGGACCTTCAAACCATTGGTAAGTGTTTAATTCCACTATATGGAGAAAAATACTGGAATGTTTTTCCTTTCTTTTCAACTGTAGAAAGAAAGACTTCAACATCTTGGATGACATGGGGGTGAGTAATTTATCAAGAAATTTTAATTCTGAAGTGAACTAATCCTTTAATATCCAGTAAAATAGTCAAGGGATGTCCAAAACTGCATGCTTTCCGAGTACTACATTTGACAAGGAATGAAATCTGTAACTGTGAGCAAAAAATTATATTCTGTATGATTGTATGTGTAAATGAATATAATCCAGATGTAGTACACCTTTTATGTCATGTGACTTATGCCATCAGTTTGCATCACTTCACTTCCATTCACAACTCCTCTACCTCTTGGGATATGAAAGTGTGCATCAGAAGCACACTTCAGAATCTCAGTTGAAATAGTAGGTCATTCAGGTACTTTTTGCCAACTGTTTTATGAATACTGTGAGTGCTGACATATTACTAATTTCGCATACTTTTTTTCAACTATACTGTGTATAATAGGGAAGTCAATGTTTTCTTAGATTGAAATTGTCACAATGTATCTTGGGATAGAATTTGTCCAAATTTTAAAGGCAGAATACCTAAGATGACGTAAAAAAGGTGGGCAGTTCAGTTTTGAGAGTTAATATGATACAAAAAGAATCGCAAACTGCAAAATGCATGCCATGTTGTGGTAAAAGACAAATGTATTGAGTAATGAGTGTCCAGAAGGCTATCTACTGCCTATTCCTGATGGATCTCTCTTAAACACACACACACACACACACACACACACACACACACTCACACACACGGAGGTACAGATAACCCTAAGCTTCTGGTTAACTTTATCAACTCTAAAGTGTCTGTTGTTGATCAGAAATTTCCATCAATCATCATCATGCCTTACACACCTAACTCAACACCTGAAAGCTCTCTCTCTCTCTCTCTCTCTCTCTCTCTCTTCTCCCTGTTTTTCTATTTCAGACTCACTCTCTGAAAATCCAAATCCTCCGCTCTCTGGGCTGAATGAATGGACAGCTTTTACAGAGAGAGAGAGGCTGTATTCAGCATGATTTGCAATAGGATTACAGCAGTGATGTTGTCTGGCACTCTTTGGCAGCAGCAGGGAGGTATTTTCACTGCTGCTTGTGAGAATAAACTGGACTTTGAGAGCTGCCGGAGCCTGTTTACCAGCAGGTGCCGTAATCTGGTTAACTGATGCTAAGCACTCGCATCCATTGCAATATAAGAAAACATTTGTACAGTACATTTTTCATTTTTACTTGATTATTTTATTAGTAGCATAATACTTATATACTGTACACCACTGTTACAGAGTTTGGGATCAGTAAGATTTTTTTTTTAATATTTTTGACAGTATTTTTGAAAGTCTCATTGGTCACTTCTATTGTAAAGTAGTTCCATGTGTTTTTATTTTTTTTTTTAATTAAATTTTATACCTTTCCTTAAAAAAACAGATTCTAGAAACTAATGAAAGTTTAATTTTATTCTATAATATTTTGTTTTTCTTTTGTAGAATCAGAGGGATGGATTATATTTCAAAGAAAGATGCATTTATTTTAACCTGGTTTAAGCCTTGACATTAGAATGAAATCTTGTATGATATTGTTCATCTGGCGGAGGGAAATAGTTTACTCTAGGATACATATTGTGTGTGATTACAGTATCAAACTATTTGATTTTCCCTGTGGCTGACAGTGTTATTAAAGTCTGTGTAGTGTACCTGTCTTTACCAGGCTTCCAACAAGTTTACAAATAATGTCTGTCTGAAACCAAAAATGCTACATGACTGCACCCAGTCACAGCTGATCAGGATATACTTGATGTTTATAAAACAGTTATTTAGGGATTTTGGAACAATGGGATTGCCACTGTGGGTGGGGCTACATGACCTACCAACACTAAAAAGACATTTAAAACCCAGTTTACAGGAGACATTGTTCAGCATACCCACTAACACAGTCCTTTCAGAGTACATGTACATGTGTGTGTGGGGGTGGGTCTGTGTGCATCCAAGTGAGTGAAAGAACCACTTGAGACTGTAAGACAAATTAGAGTCATATGAAACACACTCAAAGACATATAAATATATGTCTGCCCAGATGTGATGTAATTAGCATCATTGATCTATGGCAGACGGGACGGTGTGGTTTAGTCTTAAGCGCCTCATAAAGGACTGGCTCCTCTGTGGGCAACAGTTAGAGCTCAGCTAACATGGCAGAGACAAATGCATCTAATTACATTCAGAAGCCTGGACTCATAAAGCCCATCTGAACCGAGACCGGCTCTGGGGTGGATAGGCAATCATTCGAGACCACAGCCCAACCTGCTATCAATCACATCAGATCAATGGAAAGATGCACAGTTACCGGGGCAGGTCAGCACGATTAGAAGTTACTTACAAATTTCTTGCGTATATGACACCCAATTGAGCCAGCAAGCAGCATAACTGACTGGAACTAGAACTTTAAGCTAGCTCATTTGATGCTGGAATGCTTTAGAATGGAATTGTAACAATGTTTAAAGTTCAAGGAAGAAGAAAGGTTCAGCATTACTTTATTGACCAATATAAACAGAAAGTACAGTGGCAGCCCGTCACGGACGACTGGCACATATAAACTTAATAAAACACAACATCTCTCTCATTCTTCACTGTCGTCACTCCTCCTTTTATCCTCTCGGAGGTTCTCCGTGAGACTCAAGGCTGGTGTGGCATGCGGGTGATGCTCATTAGTCCAGTTCCTAAAACGCACTGCCATCTGTTCGTCCACCAGCTGGGTTAACTCCTCCACGATGCCTGGTGGAGGCACTGGATATCCCTCGGTGGACGACGCTCTAGCTCCTCCAATGCCTGGTGAATGGCAACGGCTCCTCCGTGTTCGGGCAGCCTGCACGAGTCCCCCGTTCCCTGCTCCTCCCCCCATCATGGTGGACGGCAGCGGGCACTGGCCTCAGCCAAATGGCGGCGACTCCTCCACTCCCTCCGGCAAATCACTCCAGCCCACCGCCTTGAGTGTCCATGGCAGTAGACTCCGCTCAGTTGGCTGGCACCCATGAATTTCCCACAGCGGTGAGGGCTCTTTGAAAGCACGTTCCTCCTTCCTCATGGGTTTTGGCACCAGTGTAGCAATATTTAGTTCAGGGAAGGAGGAGGCAGGAACTGGTGAATGTTCAACAATAACTTAATTCATAAATAAACAAACAAACCAAAACATAAGTAAAGCTGCAGCCCCTCACAGACGACTGCCACATACAAAACCAACGCTATCTCATGACCAATTCGTACGTATTTTACAAGGTGGCTCATTCGTATGAATTTGTACGAATCGTACGGTTTAGGGGCGGGGTTAGGGGTAGGCAAAACTCGTAAAATATGTACGGTTTAGCCAAAATCGTTCGAATTCCTACGAGTGAGGTAGTATGAATTCGTACAAATTAGCCACCTTGTAAAATACATACGCATTGCTGTGAGATCGTATTGTAAAAACATAATAAAACAACCTCCGTTAGACTTAAGGCAATCGCGCCACTTGCCTTGGCCCCACAGCTCTCGGCCCCGCCCTGCTCGCCACAGGAATGTTCTAAAATGTTTTTTTTTTTTTTTTATCCATATAACAGAATAGCTCAACAACGATTGCCAAAAAAAGTTTTTTTTTTTTTTTTTTATTTCATCAATGATACCGAAGACAAGATTAAAGACCTATCATGATTAAACAAGTTTTGTCAATAATTGTTGACAAAAGAAATTAAACTGTAAAATATTAGTGTACTACCAATGTTTTAGAAGAAGAAAAATGTAGGAAGAATTTATTCAAATAATTCAATAAGCCTGCTTTAGATGCTTGCGGTGACAGAGCTAAACACTGGTAAACTAAACCGTTTTACTAACATGTTAATTATCTCACACAAATGCCTCTTTTATTAAATTAATGATATTTTTAGGAGCTCAGATTTTCACAAAGAGTTTTCACATCTTTTTAAATGAATAAATGTTAATGTTAATAAATTTTAATTACGATTTAAAAAAAATCTATTAAATGTCAACTTAAATTGTTATTTCAGTAAAATGAATGCATATGACACAAAGGTATACTGACAATTTTCATCAAAATTAAAAAAAAACTTTATAATATGAACACTGCTGAATATATACAACAGATTTACTTTAAAAAAATGAATAATCAACCCTAAGCTTTTTTTTTTTTCCCCAAGAGACAAGTGTGACAGCTTATCTTGTCAAATTATTCAGCACACCCAGCATTCCAGGTTCCATGCACACACATACTAACACTCATGAACTGCAGTTACAAACTGTACAAACTGATATTTCCCCAAAATGTCAGTAGCGTGTCTTTGATCTCAGGTGTGTCTGAGATGTCAAAGAAAGCAAGAGGTTTGTGATTCTGTCATGTTCTTCCTGACCAAACAAGGTGAGGAAAGAGTAAAGGTCAAAGGTGACTGGATGGATAACAGCATAGGCATAACAGAAGTGTGTGATCCTTACAGTCTGTCTAAGAGAGAGTGTGTCTATGTGTGTCAGTCAAATCTTGTGTGCAACTATGCTGTAAATTGTAACATGCTGCAGATCCGTACAAGCACATTCATGTAGATTAAAGCAGACTCAGAACAGTGTGTTATAAGTGTGCCTATAATTGTATTATTGTATAACTGTACTTCAGTTTAATTTACATTGTAACACATGCCATAATGTGTCGATAATTACAGTGCTGAGTGAACCAGAAAGAGCAAACTCTCACCAAGCAATCAGACACACTTATATGACTAGTAAAAAACTAATAATGATTAATCTTTCTTTTTTGTTCAAGGGAAGTGTTGCTTTAACACACCTAGCATATAGAACAGGTCATTAGAAAAAGAGAGAGCTCACAGGGAGAGGGTGAATAATTCTCTCTGAAGCTTTATACATTTATATGGGAGATGCGGAATAGTCAAGCTACTATCTGCCTGTGGAGGTGCACTGCACTGATTATTCTCCAACTCTCTCGGTCTCTCTTTTTCCTCTGTCCTCCCTCCACTTGCTTCTCTTGTTTATGTTAAAGCATTAAAGCACCGCTTCAGGCAAAGGCATATAGCTCTTGCCAAGCCATGTTTGCATTTTAATTCATCTGATCAGGTACCCAAGGGTTGAGAGAGAGAGAAAGGACATTATTACTCCTGAGTTGTGTTTGCCAGTGGCCTTTCTATGCTCATTACGGCGGCTCATGGTCACTATCTGCTGTCAGGTCACATTGGCTGTTTGGTGGCCTCTGATTTCCATGGATTTTGATCTGAACGGTGGGTGGTGACCTAAGAGGGACAGCATCTCTTGATCTGTCCATTCACCGTAGCTCTGCTTTGCAGCTGGATGTGTCCAACAGAAGTGTTGGCACTTTATACTGACACAAATAGTGAAAAAATAGGGCTTTCAGAAATAAATAAATATATGTAGATACGTATCTTTATTTCCTCAGATACCTAGTGCACTATGTAACTAAAGCAGAGCAGCGGGACTGATATGAACAGTCATTTTAATCAGTTTGTTACTGGGGAAGTTTAAAAGAAAAGAGAACTTTCGTTTTGCTATAAACCGCAGCAAAAATACACCATATGCTCCTAAGAAGTCTGGATCCTTAATCTTTCTGCTGGCATATTAATAAATGCTTTGTTGCAAACTTAATGGATACAGCAGCACAAGATTTTACAAACTGATAATTATAACAAACAGATACTCAGCAAACTGTGTTTCTGTCATGACAACTCTCATGGTAATGGGTATGACAATGTTGATATGTTTGGTCTTGGCGAAATAGATCTGCTACGCTGCTGCTGTAGGTTATTGCTGCGCTGCAGAGCATGTACAGGACTTGCTACTGCCAATACATACACGACACGCTGCTGTGAGCAAGTAAGACATGCTGCTGCTGTACAATATAGCGTACATGAATTACCCATAGCGGATCTATACAGGTGGAGCTGGGGAAGGTGGAGGCTTTCTGAAGCACGCTGCACTGCTAAGGCAAATGCTACCCAAGTATTTGATGGTTGAGCAGCAGGCTGTTCTTAAACATCTGACAGATTTTAATTGTCTAAAGCCGGGGACACACCTAACGATTAGCTGAAACATTCTAAGACTGAACTGAACACACATACCGATTGTTTCCTTCGACTGGAGCCGATTTTAATCGTTGACAGTCGTAAAAGAACACAAACGTTTACGATTGAGACCGCTGCTAAGCAACACACTGTGCGTGGGATCTTGAAAATGGATGTAAACAAACAGCTGGCGCTCTTCATCTGCAGCTATATTTGTGCGTAAAATAACAAAAAAAAAAAAAGAGGAAAAACGCGCAGGATATGGGTGAGGTCCTGGCTGGAGAGGCAACATGGACTTTGTTCTCTACAGAGAGAATTTGAGGTGAGTAACTTTGTTAAATTAATCTATTTTTAGAGCTTGCACTCCGGTGGTGTCAGCCGTTGTTAAGCAACACTGTTGCGCCTCTGATAACAGCGACAACGGGCACTCAACATGATTTCAAAAACAACACATCCCAGCGCCAGATCGCCTATAATTAACACAGATTGATAATCAACTAGAGATGTTTCTTTTGTATTAGATATCCGCGAGATGTTTCAAAAAGTGGTGGGGACATGTCCCACCAGTCTCACCCGCAAATTACGCCTATGCTCAAAGGGCACTTTCACTTTCGCGATCAAAGGGGCAGGGCTCTTTATATTCTCTCTGTATATATTGTATCATTTAATTGTTAATTTTGTATCCGTATCTTTCCAGATAAATACTATATATACAAAACATGATAAAAAAAAAAAAAAAAAAAAGTCTAGTCATTATATTGGCTGGTGCCCCAGGACACTCGCCCAATCCCGTCTATGGATAATCCGGCCCTGTACCTGACACGTTCAAAGCTTCCGCAATAGCAGCCCAGCTTCTTTCCTTATCACTTCTATTATGGTATTCCTTCGAAGATATGTTGTATAGATATTCGTACTCTTGCCAGAGTTCAACCAGTTTTTCTTCCATACCGGTTGTCCAATGTGTTTTTATGTTGCAAACTTTTTTGACGCCATTTCGCCGCTTGTTTACAATCGCCTGACACAGTCTCCAAGGAAACAGAGACGTTAGCGGTCGCAAATATTATGCCGCCTTCACGTGCTCTATTGTAAAGATGACTTTCCTTGAAAAAAATTGAACGCGAATTTGCTCGCAACCACTACTTCAGAAGTGGGAATTATCAAATTTGAGAAGAATCTTTGTGAGGAGGACTGGCAATGACTGTTTCTAAAATTCTAAGACTAGAATCGTTAGACGCAGCACACTGCACGATTTTAAGCACCAACTGTAAACATCGACTGAACGCAACTGGCTCTGACTCGGCGCGATTGGACATGATCAGTCGTAAGTATCAAATTACATTCATAATCGGCCTTACAATCGTTAAGTGTGTGCCCGGCTTAAGTAGGAGAGTGATGGTCAAAGAACATGTAAAATATATTCATTACAGTCATGAGTAATCTGGTGTATGTGGATCATCATTGCATTTTTACTGCAGGGGAAATTATCTTATTAGGCTAATTAAACATTGTTATATGCTGTTGTACATTAATTATATTAGCAGTAGTAAGTGTTTGTTTTTGTAGAGTAGGTGAGGTGTACAGATGAATCACAGCAGTGGCGGTGCTTTAGAAATTAGTTGTACACAGACAGTTGATTTAGATTTCAACCAAATAAACACCTGTAGTACATGGTAGTTTGTTGGTTAACATTTTTTTTTTAACTAATTAATCCAGAAATAAAAATTCTGTCGTCATAGACTCACCCTCATGTTGTTTACGCACACATTTTATGGAAATCTGAAAATTATATGAGACATTTCTCAGAATGTGTTCTTTTATGTTCCACAGAACAAGAATGGAAGTCTTATTATGTTTAGCATGACATGAGTGTGAGTAAATGATACATTTTTATTTTTGGGTGAACTGTCCCTTTAATGCCATAAAAATTTCCAGTAAAACAGGCAGTAGCGAGTTGTAAATCATCCATAAAAGCTGCACATAATGTAAGAATAATGTTCATATAATCTAAGAATATGAAGGGGTTGTTGATTCACTATTGTATTCTTTATTGTAAGGATGAATGGAGGATTAGTCATGAGTGGAAAGAAAATCCCAGAATGAAAATGTAATTTATATGGAATCGCAGTTAAAGAAGGAGTGTGCATACTGTGCAAGCAGGAAGAATTTCTAGAAAGAGAGCAAAAGAATTTTTTTGGACAGTTTAATGGACCACTTTTCCATCACCCCTTCATTTGAAACGTAAAATTTCAGCTGTCAGTGCAATGGACTGATCATAGTGCTTGTCAGCAGACATAAACGGCAACATATTTTCCCACATCTGTTATTTCCCTCTTCTTGGAATTCAGTCATAGTAAAGGTCACTCTGACTACACAGACTACATGCAATAATATAAGGCCACAGTCAGTTAACATTGTAAAGTACCTTGTGTCCCTCAGTAGTTAAAAGGGTTCCATCCATCCATCCACCCATCCATCCATCCCATTTTAACTAGCAATTAAATACATCCCAATCTTTCTCTATCATTTTTCACTTTTTCTGACAATTCTGTCATTAACAGAGCTGCATGTAAAACATAAGTGATGTGTTGATTAGACCTCATGGAGCTCCATTATGCTAGTGGCAGCTTTCATTTTAGAGTGACTAATTTTTGTTCCTTGATTAGACAAAAAAAAAAGGCATTAAAATGAAATATGCAAACTGTGGCAACTCAAAGGCTGTTGGCATTCTATGGCGAATGTTTCCAAACATTCAACATATAAAGTGATTTTTAAAATTATACTATAAATAATATAAGAGGTGGATGTAGAAAAAAAAAACTAAAGTTTATACAAATTCCTAGTTACAGAATTAGAGTATTTCAAATCAGTCACTTCGGTTTGGATGCGACCTTGAATGTCAGCTGCCTGCGTATAGTTCACTAGGTTTTGAATCTGAGTCTTATAGACAGGCCTGATGTTTGGAAAAAGTTGTAACCTGGAAAGCCCTGTTAGCAGCACACACATCCGTGCTGAAGTGACTAAATCAGATAAACACATGCTATATTTGGAGAGACAATGTAGAACTCTCCAGAGGTTTGAGACGAACGCAAGCATCCAGCAAAATAACGCACTGTAAGCTCCTAAAAATCCCTGCAGAAGGAATGGAGAGAGCAAGGCAGGGAGGAATAAGAAACTGTTTTGACCCTTCTCTTGCCATCTTGTCATAAGAGAAGGCAAAGGGCTTGCTATGTACCTGTCTCTCAGCGCCACATGTAATCCTCCAAACGTGGTGTGAACGAACTTAAAGACATCAAACCTAATCAAGCATTCCACTGCACTGCTGATATGACGTTATCGTCCCACTTCCAAAATCTAATCCTCCATTAAAATGCACAGGATGTAAAAGCATTCGTGTTTGTTTAATTAATTCACTGATTAATTTGCTTGTTTATTCATTTAGCTATTTATCAGGGAGCTTTATACATAACAGAATACCGGAAGCATCGAATGTTGGGGAAAAAAAACAACAACAAAAAAATAGTAGAAGTTCACTTTTTTTTATAATGCCATCAGAGGTTGGGTCCATATTCATCATTTTTTATTATTAATTTAAGGGCTGCCAATGTTAATCTGGTAGAAAGAAATTAAATACACTTTATTAAATTAACTGAATTTGATATTACTTAATCATTTTGCATTCTGCTTCCTGTTGACTGGAAAACACTAGATTAATCATGGTTATTTTATTATACTGATATCAAGGAAATAAAAACCAAATCAATGTATTTGTCAAATATGGTATGTAGGAGTTTCTCCTTAACACTGTCCAATGTTATTTTAGTATAATTTATATAATATTTATATTTGTTTTAAATTATCTTTAAAGGCCCATTCACACCATCAAGAACAATAACTATAACGTTAACGATATAGTTCTCAGAATCGTTCTTAAAGTAAAAGTATAGCAGAGCAGAGTCCACACTACAACTATAACGATAACGGCACAGAGAAACAATATCATTGGAATCACTTTCAGAATAATTTTTTTCCAGCTGATGATCCATGAAAATATTTTTGACAGCCAATCAGAATCCATTCTGCTTTAAAGAGCTTGAGCATTTAAAGGTGCCCTAGATTGTTTTTTTACAAGATGTAATATAAGTCCTAGGTGTCCCCTGAATGTGTCTGTGAAGTTTCAGCTCAAAATACCCCATAGATTTTTTTGGTAACACTTTACTTGAATGCACACCCCGCATAAGACTGACATGACACCTTCATAATCTTGACATGACACGTGTCATGAATATGAAGGAGGTTTTATGCATGTTTATGACAACTGTCATTAAATGTCATTCGCTCAATTATGTCATTTTTAATGCAAAGATGACATTGTTTGAGATGTCTTTGTTACGACAACTTGACATAAACCAACACATCATAACCTGTCAGTGTCTTTGTCATGACAACTTGACATTAGCAAAACATCATAACCTGTCATAAACATGACATAGCAGATTAATTATCAAACTTAAATAACTACTTAGCTTTATGGGTTAACATTACATTACATTATTTTGGTAACACTTCAGTATAGGGAACACATATATAAACGATTAACTATGACTTTTCCCTCAATAAACTCCTAATTTACTGCTTATTGTAGTTAATTGTTAGGTTTAGGTATGGGGTAGGATTAAGAATGTAAAATAAGATCATGCAGAATAAGGCATTAATATGTGCTTTATAAGTACTAATAAATAGCCAATATTTTAGCCATATGAATGCTAATAGTAATAAGCAACTAGTTAAAAGACCCTAAAATAAAGTGTTACCATTATTTTATAACAGTGTCATCTTTTTTACGAAATTTGAAATTGTCTATTATCTGACCTTTATCAGGAAACTTTAAAAAAAAAAAACATGAAATGAAAAATAGTCATGATGCTGTTATAAAATTATTTGTCAGAGTATTGTCACTTAATGACATTTTAATGACAAGTTCAATTTGTACCACTGTATTTGAGCTCAAGATACATATTTATGACACTATTATAATGGCCTCATGACAGTCAATGTCAAAACCAACCACATGACAGTTTAATGTAATGTTAACCCATTAAGCTAAATGATGTCAAGTTGTCATGACAAAGACACTGACAGGTTATAATGTATTGGTTTATGTCAAGTTGTCATAACTCGGACAACTCAAACAATGTCATCTTTGCATTTAAAATGACATAATTGAGCAAATGACACTTAATGACAGTTGTCATAAACATTCATAAAACCTCCTTCATATTCATGACATGTATCATGTCATGATTATGAAGGTGTCATGTCAGTCTTATGCACACCCCTTCAAGTAAAGTGTTACCATTTTTTTAAATAAATTTTTTTAACTGCCTATTTTGGGGCATCATTAACTATGCACTGATTTTTTCAGCACGGCCCCTTTAAGAGATGCGCTCCCTCTGCCCCACGAGCTCTCGACTATATATACATCGCATAAACAAAGTTCACACAGCAAATGGATCTTTACAAGATGTTCGTCATGCATGCTGTATGCATGCTTCGAATTATGTGAGTAAAGTATTTATTTAGATGGTTACGTTTGATTCTGTGTGAGTTTGAGGCTATGCTCTGTGGCTAAAGCTAACATTACACACTGTTGGAGAGATTTATAAAGAATGAAGTTGTGTTTATGCATTATACAGACTGCACGTGTTTAAAAATGAAAATAGCGACGGCTCTCTTGTCTCCATGAATACAGTAAGAAATGATGGTAACTTTAACCACATTTAACAGTATATCAGCAACATGCTAATGAAACATTTAGAAAGACAATTTACAAATATCACTAAAAATATCATGATATCATGGATCATGTCAGTTATTATTGCTCCATCTGCCATTTTTCGCTGTTGTTCTTGCTTGCTTACCTTGTCTGTGCACAGATCCAGCCGTTAATACTGCCTTTCCTTGTCTAATGCGTCGAATGGGCTGGCATTATGCAAATATTGGGGTCATATATATTAATGATCCCGACTGTTACGTAACAGTCTGTGTTATGTTGAGATCCAAGTGTTTTCCGGAAGTCTTTTAAACAAATGAGATTTACATAAGAAGGAGGAAACAATGGGGTTTGAAACTCAATGTATGTCTTTTCCATGTACTGAACTCTTGTTATTCAGCTATGCCGAGGTAAATTCAAATTCTGATTCTAGGGCACCTTTAAAGCAGCAGATGAGAAAACTGCAGCGTGTTTTTAATAAACAGAACAATATTGTGCATCAGTGTGGACACTAATATAGTTATCATTATAGTTGTCTTCAGTGTTGGGAGTAATGCATTACAAGTAACTTGAGTTATGTAATCAGATACTTGAGTTATGTAATCAGATCAGTTACTTTTTCAAGTAACTAGAAAAGTAACTTTTCTTTTTCAATTTAAAACAAAATATCTAAGTTACTTTTTAAAATATGTAATGCAAGTTACTTTTTCACATTTATTGACTGACGGCTCTCCTGTCCCCATGTTGAGAGAAATAAAGTTCAGAGGTGTTGTGTGTGCTGTATAAACATGGTTATTGTAGTTCTAGACTAAATGTGAACATGCAAAAACATTCAGTATTCCTCAAAATGAATAAAAACAGTGAAATGCAATATCAGAATTTTATGCAAACCTGTAATAATTAAAGGTGCTACAGAGGATGTTTTGTTTTATACATTTTTGCAATATTACTTGAAACTGTCTTTACTAACTGATAAAAGACTATTTATTAGATGCACTGAAAGGAATAATATTAATATACATCATCTGTGCACGAGGTAGGGCCTTAAAAACATCAGCCAATCGTTTACGCGATCATCGCGTAAATGATTGGCCCTCTGGCTTGTCAATCACTGCTATGACGTTCCTTGTGAGAGACGTGCGCGCTCCAGTAACTTTCCACAGGCACCGCATGCAATGTTTTTGTCAGGAGACAGGAGTAACAACTGCAGATTATGAGTTACCTGCGGTGAGTCCGACATAATGAATCCACTAACACAACACAGCGAATGCCGGTGGTAAATACTCGTGCACGAGTTTTGGGAGGCGTTCCCTCGAAATGAGCTGTGAAGGAGGGGGGTTGTTCTTACGCATGCGCTCATTTAAAAAACTCACTAACAGTCTTTGGTTTCTCAGTTGACGAAAAGATCCTCTGTAGCACCTTTAACTATATCAAATTACACAAATATACTTTAAAGAAACTATAAATACAAATATATTTAATCTAACTTTATTAACCAATGTCTTTGCTGCTGATGATCTAATTCAACCATCTCAATAATTAAAAATTACTTTAGATTCGATTTAGAAATAAGAGTGCTGAACTTCCTTCTCCTATACCCTATTCTTCTTTATTCCAGAATGGGAGCACAGCTGAAAGGTTAGTTTGAGCTGCGCCCTCTACTGTGCAGGTGTAAATATGAATTTTCTTCAGCCTGAGGCTTATTAGTTTCACTTTTGGTGTGAAAGGGCCCTTACATTTGCAAAAATAGAACTTTACTGTTGTTATTAAAAAACAAACAAGCAAACCCAGCACAGGTGAGAAAAAGTAATACAAAAGAAACGTAACACATTACTTTTCATAAAAAGTAACTAATTAACGCAATTAGTTACTTTTTTAGGGAGTAACTCAATATTGCAATGCATTACTTTCAAACTTAACTTTCCCCCAACACTGATTTTCTTTATAGTTATCCTTCTTGGTGTGAACGGGCCTTTTATTTTTATATTTTATCATTCATTTTATATTAGCTTGAGTTTTAGCATGTGCTTTTGTCTTTTTATTTCTTTTTTAATATATCTATTTAGCTTTATTTTTATAACTTTTATAATTAAAAAAATATTAAAATAATACTGTATAGTTTATCTAAACATTAATAGTAGTTAGAAATGATACACTGTCAATGTATTTTCCAGATAATTTTTTCCAGATATCATTTTAATAATTTGCTGTAGTTTTAGTATAATATAAACACCACATAATTCCATTAATACTGTATCACGGAAGTCATTTTTCTCACACAGCATATGGGTCTGTATATATGATAATAAATAGCTGTCTTTATTTACTGAATTTTAGAAAGGACCGTCCTGGGGTGCGTTTCCCAAAGCGAACTATGGTCGCAAGTTCCGTCGTTACCAATAGAGTTCAATGGGACTAACGACCATGGTTCACTAATGATGCTTTCGGGAAACTCACCCCTGGTATCAACAAGTATTAAACCCCTTCCCTGTAAGAAATTATTTCAATGAGTGATGTTTGATTTATTGAAAAGTCTGTGGCATTATGATATACTGTAGACAGGAAACTTCCTTCCTCTCTCACATTTACTATCCTCCAAACAAACAGACAAACTTGAGCACTCGAACATAGACATGCCGGCTTGTTCCTCTTCAATGAACACAAACACACGTATGATTGAGAAAGCCGATGCTTTAAAAGCTGCTGAGTCCATCTGTGGCCTAAAAAGAGCTTCTAAGCAAACACACAGATACACACACTCGTCTTTCGTTCTCCTTCTTACAAAGCCCAGTACATGGAGGCCCCTGAGTCTGCCGCCTTAATGAAGACGAATGCAAGGAATCAATTTGCACCTTCCCAACTCCATCTGGCAGCTCAGCACTCCACCATCAATTAACACACCAGCTGGGGAACACACACACTCACACGCCGCCCACTTCTCCTGTCTGCTCTTTGCCGCTTAGCTCAGAACTGCCAAAGGCGGCCCGAACCCAGAGGACCCAACAGGCCTGGAGATGTACAAATGCATTATGGGATGTTTGGGGCGTCCATGCAGGTATAAGGTGATTAAAACGGGAATCATGAGAAGAAGCTAAAGGTGAAGGAGACCTGTAAAGCGTGTGTGTGTGTGGGCCAGATCAACACACAAGCTCGGGCTGAAACACGCAGTCGATCCAAACAAACAGGCGTCACGGGGTGTGTAAATTGTTCAGACAGTAAACAGATTCTCTTAATGTGGACAGTTTTAGGGTAAGCCGAGCACCAACAGCGAAGGGAGTTATTGACTGATCTCAACCAGAGGGTGGACAAGAAAGTCCGTCATCTGTCTTCTACCCGCTCGGCGCACAGCAGCGATTTCTCCGGCGAGATAAAAAGACAAATCCGCTCGTGGGGATACCGATCCTTCGTCAGGCCAACAAAAGACATTTTATTCAAAGCCTGCTGGACAGTGGGCTAAATTTGACTCGTCTGAAATAACAGGAGTGTGAAATATCACAACTGAGCTGACACATGCGGAGAGATTGAGAGATACGGCCGCATTAAAACTCCCTCTATCAACTTCCATCACTGCACTGCTGTGCTAGAGCTCTTTATGTAGGTCATGAGTGTTTTTCTGAACATGTGCGCTCCCCATCCCTCTTTCTTTCCTTCCTCAATCTCTGTCATTCTCTTAGTCATTCTTTCATGTACAAATGAGAAATGATCCAGAAATGAAACAGCTAGGCACCGTTACATCACACAGGTAATCAGTGTATCCTAGCAACACATGTCCAGCAATCTTAAAGCTCATCAAACTTGGATTCAAGGAGAAATGACACCAAGGTGAATGACTGGGACTTCAACCAAATGTTCTAAATCTGAGCTAGTATTGTAAATTTGCAAGATTCTGTTCTGGTTCTGGTTCTCTTACTATATATATATATATATATATATATATATATATATATATATATATATATATATATATATATATATATATATATATATATAGTGCCATTATTACAATTAATACAATACAATTAAGCAAAATTTACCCCAAATTCTCATTACTTATACCATTATACCAACAAAATACAACCCTAGTGAAAAAATATACATTTAAAAATACATTTATTTTTAACTAAGTATACTACAAATACATTTACATATTTATATGCTAAATAAAAATACCCTGCAGTTATACTTGTTGTATACTAAACTGATATTTAAAGACTGACGTTATATAGAGATCATACAATCCTTATTAATAGTGATATTACAACTCTATTAAACTGCCTCGTATCAAACTGCCAAACTGATTTCAGTAAATGAGGCTTCATTACGTTATAAGTGTTTCAAAATTTCAGTGATTCACGTGACTTTGGCAGTTTGATACATGCTCCTAACCATTGATTCAAAACAAAAGATTTGTAAAGCTTCAAAGCTTCATGAAGCAGTGTTTTGAAATCACCCATCACTAGATATTGTTGAATAAAGTCGTTATTTTGTTTTTGTTTTTTGGCGCACAAAAAGTATTCTGGTCGCTTCGTAACATTAAGGTTGAACCACTGTAGTCACATGAACTGTTTTAAATACGTTATTAGTAGCTTTCTGGTCATCTGAAAGTGTTAATTATCTTGCTGGTAATGCAGGCCTCACTGAGCCATCAGATTGTATCAAAAATATCTTAATTTGTGTTCCGAAGATGAATGAAGGTCTTACAGGTGTGGAACGGCATGAGTGTGAGTAATTAATGACAGAATTTTCATTTTTGGGTGACCTAACCTTTTAACTTGCTTAACCAGCAAGACTTTCTTGGTAAGCATGCATTCTTCAACACCAAACTCCATGACTATACTGGTCCACTGCCTACACTAGTGCCAAACCTGCATAAACTAGACCAGATGGCAATTAATACAGGTCTAACCTGGTCGTTTCAGGTTGGTTTTACAAAACTGCCTTTAAATCAACAGTACTGTAGTGTAATACAAGGTGTTGTTTTTTACTGCACAAGGTCCCAACACTATTTGTCAATTCTTCATTTGTTTTTTTTTATGCCTGGGCCGAACAAACTGCTTAAGTAAGAATTCTATTGTCCTTTGTGTGAAACAGCCAATAAATCTTTTGAAACTTTTGTATCCCATCTAAATTGACGAGTCAGCGAATCCCATGCCATATGTTTTGTTGATTCAGGCGAGCGTCTGACAAATCAGATTTACTTCTGGCCCTCTGATAGGACGTTTTGGGTAATATATTTATACAAGCTTCATAATATACATAAAAACCTGACAAATACAAATGATTAGCAATAACTCTCTTTGAGTCTGATGGGACTGAAACTTATTCCAACATCCAAATTCAGTGCTCTTGCGTACATGCTACAGCTCTTAGGCTCGTCACTTTTGTACAATCATGTCATTCACTGAGTTTGGGCAGGTGTGTGTTGGATTGGATAGTGTGTGTAGACGGCTCTTGCAGGTGTGTTGGGCAGAATGTGTGATCCACAGAGTGGCTGAACGATCAGTTGGAGTGTCAAGTCTGAATTGGTTCCGATAGTGAGTGGGCAGTGATTGCCTTCATGCCATGTTCAGTGAGTGATCTGATCCAACAGCTGAATCTGAACACCTGACAGGAGTGGGATTGTGTTTCTCTACAGGCCATGAAGAGTTTTGTGTGTGTCTGTGTGTGTGTGTAGGTAGGTACTTTACAATTTGAAGGCTAGTAGTAAAAGCATCCTGAGGAATACAACAAATCCTCATGCATGGTTTCAAGATGGTGAGTCAATACACATATACAAACGCACAGCCTGCCTCCAAGGCCCTACATGTCCTCTCTGAAATGTGTCAAAGTTACAAAGACCTTTTACAAATGTCAAAGGTGCACGCAGGCTGTGCATGTGTGTGTGAGAGAGAGTGCTTTGATGTGTATGAGATTAATGATGGCTCAACCTGCCATCCCAGTAACTACCAGCAGGATCTGTTAGTAGAACCTCTCACAAATGTCATGCTAATCAGAACATTTTAGATTCAGAGCATGTTTTGAATGTACTTCTTCTTGCCATCAACATCAGTAACAAAATAGTACTATAAACTACACTACTTACAGGTGAAACATAATGAATGGATTTAAAGGGTTAGTTTACCTAAAAAGTGAAAATTCTGTTTTCAAAACACTGCTTCATGAAACTTCGAAGCTTTACAAATCTTTTGTTTTGAATCAGTGGTTCGAAGCGTGGAAGTCACATGGTTTCAGTAAACGAGGCTTTGTTAAGTCATAAGTATTTCCAAACTTCAGTGGTTCACGTGACTTTGGCAGTTTGATACACGTTCCGAACCACTGATTCAAAACAAAAGATTTGTAAAGCTTCGGCCTCACTATTCCAGCTATTGGATTTCATCAAAAATGTTGTAATTTGTGTTACGAAGATCAAAGGCCATTAATGACAGAATTTTCATTTTTGGGTGAACTAACCCTGCATGTAACATTGCAAATAAATAAATAAATAAATAAATATTTTTAACCAAAAACCAAGTTTACTTAAAACCCAATACATTTGATTAAGAAGTGAAACTGTATAAAATATTAAGACTTGTTTCAGAGAATATATCTTACCACTTTGGGCAAATGGTTATTTTCTAACAATTTTGCAATGAATTACTTCAAGACACAATGGGATCTAAAAGTCTAAATCCATTTTTGATACTAACTTTTTCAATTCAGCCTTTCACTCAAATTATAATTTATGAAGATATATTATAAATATATTATAATTTATTCCACAGAATATCCCCATTGTGTCGGCGCCATTAGCCTCATGGGCAGCACCGACACATAGCGCAACTGCGTCTTTGGCGACCCGTTTTCAATTCCCAGCTCGAGGTCCTTTGCCGATCCTATTCCCCTCTCTTCGCCTCATGCTTTCCTGTCTCATCTGTACTGTCCTATCCAATAAAGCCATGAAAAGGCCTTAAATATAACTATAAAAAAAAGAATATCCCCATTGTACTTTCTCTGAAAATGTACAGTTCGTGCCAGTTTATTCTGTTTTAAAGATGTCTAAACTTAGCTTGACTCAAAAACATGCAGAATAAGTCAATGTGTCATGTGCATGTATCTGTGTGTGCAATGCATGTACTGTATGTTTTTGTGCGTCCACTGACCTGAAAAAAGATGGAAAGGCTAATGCAACAATCTGCCATGGTCAATGTAAAACCATTACATTAAATGTCATATCCTGTGGTTCCCAAATGATCGTTCATCCTTCACTGGCTCTGGGTAAAGCAACAGGCGCTTCTACATGTTGACTGCAGAAGTGGTTTGGGTAATAAGCTAAATGCTGCTCTCTAATGCTTCAATAGCAGCTCAGAGACATCCAATTGGTGAAGCAATCTAGATCCAGGTGGTTTTTTTTTTTTTCGTTTTAAAATTAAACAGATACACTTCCAACAGACTCCTCTACTGTGAATTCACATGATTAGCAGTTAGTTTACTGAAGAGCTTGTTATTATCTGCTTGTTTGCAGATTTCAAAGTGAATTACTTTGTGAATTATGCGCCTTGCTTTCCTTGACAACAGTTTGCAGTTGTGTTTGCTAATGACCGACAGCCCCTGAATAGGGTGCTAAATATGAAATTGAGTCAAGGTGGAAACCCAATGTGAGAAGATGGCTTATTAGCAATGCCTTCTGTGACTACGCTGAACTAGCGAGCCAAATAATGTGCACGAGTCAGTCACTTCGTGATTAAACAATGTAGCAAATATGCTGGGGAAATACTGAACTGTGCTTTATCAAGACATTAAATGTTTGTTTCTGTGGTAATCATATTAAAGCCACTTTTGTCTCATAATGTACAAACAAAATACTAATTGAAAATTCTCCACCGCAGTTCTGCATACATTTTAGCTTGCTAATTCTACACAGATTTCAATGATGAGCACTAGAATATCTGCTCTCACTGCAGTCCTCTCTCTTTGTGTTCAAGTCGTGACTGAGCTGTATCTCTGCTGCCCTTCTCAGGTGAGAACATGCAACTGCAAGCAATGCACTTTCCTCATCTCTCCCTCTATTTCCTTTTATCTCTCACCCCTTTTCCCCTCTCCATCTGTCTTCCATTTGCCCTCTCCAGCCCATCCGGGTCTTTCTGTTTTTGTTGTTCTTTTATTTGGAAATACAGAGTGAGCCCAGGGCTTGCCCTCCTGCTGTTCCCTCTAAGACTGAAAGCACAGAATCTACCCACTTCAGTAAGACAAAGGAGAAAAAGGCTGAAGAAAGGGCATGGGAGAGGAAGAGAGAGCGTTAAGGAATAAAAGAACAATTTAAGAGAGATAAAAGGACCTGTAAGAAATGGACTGGGACTTAAAAATCACAATCCAAAGAAAATAATCATCCACTATATATATATCACATATTCATAGTGTAGTGTAAACTATTGCATTATGTAATTTATATATGGCCTGTCAAATTAATTAAATGGCACGATATGCAGATTAATTAATCAAATCATATCGATTTTTGCAGAGAAAAGCTTTCAAATTAATATAACCATTATAATTCATTGGTAGAGGGAAGCATTTAACAGACATTGCTACAGTTTGTTACAGAAACATTAAAAATGTTTCCCCTTAATTCGTTGAATATGTATATGTATTTGGCAGGCCCCCCCCACAAGTCCGCCATGCAGGAAATGCACCAGTACTTTTCCAAGGAAAGTCAAGTCACCCCATTCAGTGATTTTAGCACTGAATGTTGCCAGATTGGTTACAAGTAAGCATTGCTGCTGCTATATTATGTAACGCTATTCGCGAAAAACTGACCTCAAATTAGATGTATTGTCATTTAAATAAGATGTCATTTTGACGATGAATCAGTTTTCTGGCTGCTAAAATTGAACAACCTGCAGGGCAAAGCATTTGTATATAATTTGCAGCAGCGCACAGTACATCACACCATAAAGAAGATGAACGACTATCAATGGATGAATCAAACGAATCAGAATGCCGACGTGGTTTCCACGCATTATTTTTAACATTGCTTTATATGGGCGAAGACAAATCGTATACAAGAGTAAACTCACAGTGTTCCAATGTCTTCATTCCCATAGGCAGTTAGTTAGACACTTGCTTATTTGCATTAGGGTAAACTTTTGCCAGCTCTCTTTGAAAATGAATGACTTCTGGTTGTGTTCAATGTGAAGGGGGCTTTAGTGAAATGACCTTTATTTATTCTGCAATTTTTTTTACCAACAGCTTTTGTTTTTTGTTTTTTTCTTTACTCCAGCTTTTACTCAAATACATTTAATGCACTACTGTCAGGTTTTCTACAGGTCTAGCATTAATCCTACTATGATAATCTGTATAATTCTGAGATAATCTATGGTTCTCTAAGTATTCTGAGCACTGTAGATGCACTCTGAGGCTTGTGCATGTGTCTGCACTGAGATCTGCTCTGGTTTAAGCTTGTAAGCTGCTCTCTTAAAGAGAGGAGGAGAGGCATCTATGATGTTTCATTTGATGGCTGCTGCTGTTTGGTCTTTTAATGCTGCTGCACTTCAGCAGATCTAAGGAGTCACATCTTCTTTTGCTGTTCTTCAGCAAAAAAAAGAGTTATTTTTCAGTTTTCTTGTCTTACATTGATGTGTTTATTGTGAAGTTTTGAGGTAATATTACATAATTTGGGCATAATTCTTGAATTTAGTCTGGCAATAGTGCTGTAAAGCCGCACACACACTTAACGATTGTAAGGCCGATTATGAATGTAAATTGATAATTATGACTGATCGCGCTCAAATGCGTCCAGTCAAAGCCAGTTGCGTTCAGTCTGCGATTACAGTCGGTGTTCAAATTCCATGTGTGAGTATAT
This sequence comes from Megalobrama amblycephala, assembly GCF_018812025.1. NCBI lineage: Eukaryota > Metazoa > Chordata > Actinopteri > Cypriniformes > Xenocyprididae > Megalobrama > Megalobrama amblycephala. The sequence continues at coordinate 16,608,757 of NC_063057.1, read as the reverse complement.
AAATCGGCTCCAGTCGAAGGAAACAATCGGTATGTGTGTTCAGTTCAGTCTTAGAATGATTCAGCGAATCGTTAGGTGTGTCCCCGGCTTAACTCAAATTTCAGCACATATTTGATACAAATGCACAAAGACATACACTACCACATAAAAGTTTGGGGTTGAAAAAAAGTAAAAGAAAATCTGTTATGCTTCTCCAATGCTGCATTTATTTGATCAAAAATACAGTAAAATCAGTGATATTGTGAAATATGATTACGGACGCATAATGGTGGATGTAGTAATAAACGCATGATGATGGCGATTCAAAGATACAGTCTTAAATAATAAAACCACAAAGGGAACATGTAGAAGAACACTAGGAACAATATAATATGCCTACACAACCACTACACTGAAATGACATGGAACAATAGAAAACTAATGGCTTAAATACACAGAGTAATGAGGTAACTAAGTGAACAACAGGTGAATGTAATCAGTAACTAAGGGAACTAAGTAGCAAACAGAACAGGAAACAGAATGAAAACGAAATATTAAGAAAACTAAACAGACTAGAACACAGTCCTGACATCAACCCCTGACCCTGACTGGAGATGTAGGGAGGCAGAGGAAGGGCTGGCAAAGGGTAGGAGTCAGGTGGAGATGATGGCAGGAGAGACCAGAAAACAGCCAGGACAAAGGCTCACGGTGGAGTAGAAGGAGGGAGGAGACATGGTGGAGACTTGGCTGGTAGACCTAGCGAGATGACAGACGGAAGTGGAGACCAAGGCAGAGCCAAACAGACCACGCAATACTGGAGATTGATCTGGAGATCGAGGTGGTGACGCAGCATCGAGAGTCCGAGGTGGAGCCACAGTACCAGAAGACTGAGGCGGAGCTGGCAGAACTGAGGACCAAGGAGGGAGAGTCAAAGGGGAGGAGGGACGAGGCGTAGCTGAAGGCCTAGAAGTCTGTGCCGCAGGCAGAGAAACGACTGACCAAGGCGAAGCCAGAAGGATGAGGGAGCCCGATGGAGCCTAAGTACCATGGTCCCAGATGGTGCCATGGGATTGAGGAGCCAAGGTGGAGATGACTGGTTGATGACTTGAGGCAGATCCACGCAGCAGAGTAGAGTCAGAGGAGTAGACGAGGGACTGAAGGGAACCATCAGAGGTGGGGTCGAAGGACTGGTTGTCTTTGGAGGTGGGAGAGGGAGGCTGGGTGGGATCACTGGAGACGCAGGAGTCTTGGAGCTAGGAGGGACCAGCGGAGATGCAGGAGACTTGGGGCCTTTATTCCTGTGATGGCCATTACACCAGTCTTCAATGTCACATGATCCTTTAGTGGACACCGTAATACATAAAGAATTCTTTGATGAAAGGAAAGTTCAAAAGAACAGCATTTATGTGAAAAAATAAATATTTTGAAACAATATAAATGTTTTTACTGTCACTTTTAATCTTGCTGAATAAAATTATCACTTCAGTCCCTTACTGTCTAAGTGAGCAGTTTTTGGCCAGAACAAGCCGTAATGTGGACTAAACCTTACGCCGTTTAGTGAAAAGTCTGGCTATGACAGATACCAAGATAAAAAATACACAAACATAGCATAGTCTGCTGAAGAAAAGAGCCAAGACATCAACAACCTTTCCAAAACACCAGGAAGTTTGAGTGTGCACGTTTATTATTAACCTCATTTCCCAAAAGCTGGTGTGTGATTAGATATATTATCTTTAATATGAAAAACAGCACATTAGCGATTAGTGGCTCCATGCTAATGATAAGAAGCAAAGCTGTAGTTTATTACTCGCTCAACTGGAGCTGTGTTTGTTTACTGAGGTTGTGCTCTAATTTGTCAGCATTATGCTGTTCATTTTTCTTTGTTAGAGGGACCATGAGGCACAAAGAGAACAAGAGAACTGAAAGAAAGACAGAGATGTAAATGACAGAAAGAGAAAGAGTGTGTGAGAGAGAGCTAGAGAGTGATGCACAGAAAGAAGGAAATGGGATGGAAAGTGAGAGACAGATTGAAGGGGGAAAATGAATGATGAGAAAGAGAGGGAGAGAGAAGTAGAGGACAGAAGGATGACATGAAGGAGACATGGAGGACAATTCTTCCACATCAGTCACTAATCCCTTAACGGTGTGTAATCACCAGTTTAATTAGCAGCTCTGATTGGCCAAGCCTGACCCACTGCATTCTTTCTAGGATCATAAAATGGTCTCTTCAGAAGCTTCTTGATTAATCTCTGAAGTTTTTTTTTTTTTTACATGATTCATGTCAATGTTCCATATTACATTAAACCCCATGAAGCGAAGCGCTAAGCTAAAGCACAGGTCAAATTATCACAACTGTGACTATTTCTTGTTATTCCAAATTGGGACTTCTTTGTTTCTCCTAATTGCATCATCATGTGAGTTTATATCTCACAAGTTCACTTATTCTTAAGAAGCGCCAAGCTAAAGCGCAGGTCTAATCACAATTTTGACTTTTTCTTGTAATTTTACAATTCTGCCTCACCATTATGACTTTTAAGTACAACTTGCTTTAGGGTTAGGGTTAGGATTATGGTTTGGTTTAGAGTTATTTGCATGTAATTATGCATAATTCCTAGTTGTTACTACAATTACTACATGTAATATGTGTAACAAGGACACTGTAAAAGTGTTACCGTGATTTCTTTATTTATCATAATTTCATCATTGTGCCTATCTCACAAGTTCACTGTTTCTTATTCTTAAAGTCCCCCTGTAGTCAATAATTTTATCCCTTAAAACTTATCTTTGATCACTAAAATGACATATTTAAACGTTTTTTTTGCTGTGAAAAAAATTCATGCCTTAAAATAGCTTGAATGTAACTCTAGACCCTTGCTTCATTTAGTATAGAGATTTATGAATATGCTAATTAGCCCCACCTTCACTCACTCGCAAAAGCTCAGAGATCAACTTGGTCAACTTACTGAGGTAAACACTGCACAACGGAATCGTTTTTTTAAAACTTTGGACACATAACAATAATTAATATGATTGGCCTTTTGCTTGACTACGTTGTCAAACAGCTAATAATGTGTTGTTAATGTTACACAAACCATGTTCCCGTTCTTCATCTCAGAGTCAGAGAGCTGCCTTCTAACAATCAGTATCCTTAGAAACGCTTTGAACATCTTAGAACGTCAGTGGAAAAGGGCATGTAGTTCATCATAACATCGTAATATACATCATGCACCCTATATTGCTAAATCTAACCAATTTTTCATATCAACAGAAAAATATAGCAGGATAACTCGGCTTCTCTTGAGATCTGCTTCATAGTTAATGACATGCTAAAGTAAGAAACACCAGCAATTTCAAGAGAAAATACTCAGCAAAGATGTTGATATGAATTTGCACATGGTTTGTCTTAACACCACATAGACACACATATCTTTATTTCATGTAATCACACAAATCATTATATAACTTTATATCTCACAATTCAACTATTTCTTATTCTTATCTCACAGTTTTATTTATTTTTTTTTGAGATGGTAACGTGCTTCCTGGTAAACAGCCAACATTTAGGCTAATGCAGTACATTTTTTGGTGGAAGCATTTTAAGGTGTCTTTGTTACAGTGTAATTATACATTTAAGCACTGAGCAATATAAATTAACAACATTTACTTACTATAGAAGTAGGTTTAAGAATAGGGTTTGGTTTAGTTGCATGTAATTATGTATAATTTACTGAAATCACTACTGTAAGTGCATGTAACATGTAACAAGGACAGTGTAAAAGTGTTGCCCTGATTATAATTAATTCATGTAACTATTGAAAAACGTGTTTTATCATAACGCCATTGACATTGTTTAATAAAAGCTGGAAGTTGTGCGTGTTGATGATGTGCATGGCTTGCTGGATTCTTTTTTTCTTCTTTTGTTTGCCTTCACCGCTTTCACTGTTTACTGTATACACTTCCTACTGTCTTTCTAGCTAGAACCCTCATAAAACCACCCTTCTGTGACACTATCTGCAAATCTTTTCATTTGGAGGTCAAGGTCGGTGAAACACTGATGCGAGTCATACCATACCATCATGCAGTAGTAACAGCTCAAAATGGCACATGGGTTCCTGATCCCCATGACTCAGTAATGAGTGTGTGTGTGTCTGTGCGCGTGTGTGTGCATGTGCGTGCGTGTGAATGCGTGTGTGTGTGCGTGTGTGTGTGTGTGCGTGTGTGTGTCTTTAATGTTACTGTACTTGCTCATTATGAGCAGACTGACATGGCACATTGCCTTCCATTATCTGGATTACATAAGCAGGTCAGCGCTCAGATGTGCTGATGCATTCTTGATTAATCACTTGAGTGTGTGTGAGTCCTATGAGACAGCTGCATGGACTTTCCCAAACCACTCCACCAGATGCGCAATGCCCCATCCCTCCAAACACTCTTCCACTCACGTGTAAAGACACACACACACACACACACACACCATCTTTCTTTATCACTTTCCACAACTGTTCCCAGAACATCTCAAGCAAAGCACTCATCACACTCCTCTCTCTGAAAAAACTCAACCCAGCACTCCTAGTTACTCTTGCCTTTAGGGAATGTCTTCACAACAAAAGACACATAACAAACAGATACTTCAGGTGACAGATATGTCATATTGATTATCAATCAGTTATCACTTATTATTATGACCAAGCATTCACACAATTACTGTACTGCAATTCACTACAAAATTCTATTTCTAAATATATATAAAATATTTGTATATATTAAAAATGTTTAAAATTGTAACACTATATGTGTGAGGAAACATACTCACAGTGCAACAACTGTTTGTATGTTTGTTGATTTTAGTAATCTCTGAGCACAAGAGACAGCAAAAGAAACAGGAAGAGAGAACGAGGGAGAAAGAGTTCCTGCTTTGGTTGTTTCAATATCCTCAGGCTCACTCTACAGGGAGTGATTTAGCCACATATAAATATATATAAAAATGTTCCTCTCGCTCTCTGTTCCTACATCCTACTCTCTTTTCCCTTCAGTAACCCTGTGTTTTATGTATCCATGTTGACTTTTGTTGGCCTGCTTGGTTGAGGAAGGAAACTGCAAAGACTTTAATATTAAAAGTGAAATAGTTTATTTTGTTTGATGAACTATAATGAAATGAACTGTACACCTGTATGACTTTCTTCTGAGGAACGTACAAGGACAAATTGGTCATATTTCATTTCATGTGATTCCAACTCACTATAACTTGACTGAATAATTTCTTAAACTTGGTCTGTTTCTTAAATAAAGCTGCCCTATTGCTTCATAAGAGCAGAACGATTTCAGTACTCCATATGGATCACTTTTATGGTGCTTTTGTGTCCTTTTTTGAAGCTTGAAAGCTTCAGTCTTAAGGACTAATTGCATGGAAACGAGCAATCAGAACAATTCACTAAAATGGCTCCCTTTGTGCGGGAAAGTAATACGGTATGAAACGACACGAGGCTGAGTAAATGACAGAATTTCCTTTTTTGGCTGAACTGTTCCTTTTAGGTTGAATGGGGTTGAAAAACTGCATCTTTTGAGTTCATTTAAAAGCCTTACAAAAGAAGTCTGAATCTCTCTAATGCTGTCTTCACACTTCTCTCTTTTAGATATTTTTCTCTTTTATTGTCAGGTGGCACAGAAAAACACAAATTTTCGTCTTCTCAAAACCAGTTCTCTTGTGTTTCATATCATTTTTCGTCATTTTTATCTCTTACAGTCTATCTCTATTGCCTTCCACGGTCTATCACTGTCATTCCCTTTCTCAGAAACTCTATTTGATTCTGTTCATCTCTTCTTCCACCCTTATAAATTTTGAAACACTCAATATAAAAAAAAAAATAAAAAAAAACAGAACACAGACCTTGTGTGTGCTTGAAATCCTGAGACCCTAAAAATTGAGAAATTGAGACCCTAACCACACAGACACACACAAAATGCACACAGCAAGGTAGAGCTTTAATGATGTGTCCGGTTCTATTAGCTGTGCTGCCATCTTACTATTCAATGAGTTCATTATTCACCCTCCTGTGACTCTGGGGCCTCTTATCTCCCTGCATTTCTCTGCATGTCAACCTTTCCACACCTCCTGACTGACCCCGCAGGGATTTTTAATGGAGATCGCTGCAGCAGACTCTCACTTCTGATCTCTTTCAAATCGGATGAAGTTAAGTTAAACCAACAAAAGAAAACGTGACGCAAATACAATGACAGTGAGCTCTATCATTTAAATGGAGGAAAGTTGTGATTTAGCCGCTGTGTGTGAAGGTAATTTTCATCCTCGGCCGGCTGAAGCGTGTGCCTCCCGTCGGGATCACAGCGGCAAACTCTCGGAGAGAGGTGCGGTGGCGTGCTGGGGGATTGATATAAACTACAAGAATGCCGCTTCCACATCACCCATCTTCCTCTGTAATCAGGAGCCCGCGGTCGCGCGTTTGATGAGCTGCTCACTCGTCCCGCTTGTGCCGACAGGTAAAAACCGAAGCGACCGTGGAATGTGCTTACGGTCTGTCTGGGGCCGCGGATCAAAGGGGCCGCTAAAGGGATCCCCGGATCAGAGCCGACATCCGGAAGCCAATAACTGTGGGATTAAGATAAAAATCAGCCTTTCACTGGATTTCATCTCTTTCATTTTTCCTCTCGTTTTATTCCTTGCCCCCTCTCTTTATTCCTCTTTCACTTCTTTTCTATTCCTAAATTAATGCAGTCTCTTTCTTTTTTTGTGGTGTTTTTTGAAAAGGCAGTGTAGGACTGCAGATTCTCTCAGGCTGATAATGCGCACAGTTAAAGTGGCTCATTAAACCCATTTTTCACACAGAAATCACTGCGTAGCTCCAAGTCTGCAGTCAGCACTTTCCTTCCCCCACCCATCCGCTGGGTTGTATAAGCGTCTGATAAAAATAGTGCAATTGAATCAAACTGCACATCATTTCATCAAACTGTTTGACTCCTGCTTTTGCTTCTTCTTGTTTATTAAAACTCTTCTTAAAGGGATAGTTCACCCAAAACTCACCTTGATGTTCCAAACATGCGTGAAACATTTCCGTGCAATTACGGTGGATTTAAAACTTAAAAGGCACCATAAAAGTATAATAAAAGTGGTCCATAGGACTTCTGCACTATTTAAAGCCTTCTGAAGGAGATTAAGACTGAGATTTCATTCACTGAAGACATTGGCATCCACCCTAGTTCACTGTGCCACATTCAGAAGAGCTCAAGTTCAATGGATATTTTCAATAAATCTATTGACTGAATTCACAAAGCAGGTCTGTTTGATTCATGAATTATTAATTGTATCCTGTTCTCTCTGATTTAATGTTTCAGGGCGGAGAAGAAGATTATCAGTGAATAACAACATAAATTTCAGTCTGTTTTTTGCACACAAAACTATTATATGACTTCATAAGATAATGCACAAGTCATAATAATTTTATGCTTGACAGCCCCTTTGTTTCATTATATTGAAAAGAGTGGCACAGATATTCTTCAAAATCACTCTTGTTGTGTTCCATAGGAAAAAAGAAAGTCAAATGGGTTGGAACAACATGATAAAATCATTTTTGGATAAACTGTCTCTTTAACGGATAAATCAAACATCACAGACCTGTAGGCGGTTGCATTAAAGGGTTAGTTCACCCAAAAATGAAATTCCTGTCATTAAGTACAGTACTCAACTTCATGTCGTTCCACACCCGTAAGACCTTCATTCATCTTCAGAATACAAATTAAGATATTTTTGATTAAATCCGAGTTGTTTTTTAATCTCCCATGGAAAGCAACAAAATTACCACATTCAACGTCCACAAAAGTAGTAAAGACATTGTTAAAATAGTCAATGTGACTACAGTGGTTCAACCTTAATGTTATGAAATGATGAGAATACTTTTTGTGTGCAAAAACAAAACAAAAATAACAACATTTACGTTGAAGACACATTGCCGAGCTTCCGTGTTCTACGTCAGACCGCTGAGTCAGCATCACATGCATGCGTCACGGTGCTCACACGAACAACGTCGGCCAATACTGAGCTGGCGTTCTGACGTAGAACCTGGAACCTGGAAGCAATGTGTCTTCAACGTAAACCGCATATGAGAATGACAGGGTGGAGAAGAAATTATTGAATAAAGTTAATATTTTTGTTTTGCTTTGGGCACAAAAAGTATTGTCACTTCATAACATTAAGGTTGAACCACTGTAGTCACACTGACAATTTTAATGATGTCTTTACTACTTTTCTGGACCTTGAATGTGGTCATTTTGTTGCTTTCTATGGGAGATCAAAAAACTTCTCAGATTTCATCAAAAATATCTTAATTTGTGTTTCGAAGATGAACGAAGGTCTTGAGTAATAAATGACACAAATTTCATTTTTGGGTGAACTAACCCTTTAACTTCTTGATTGTATTAGCCTTTGTCATTTGGTAGATCTAATTTGAATCAGAAAAGTAAAACTAGTTCTTAAGACACAGTCTTATGGTGGCTATGTTTATGCATTTGGCGACTGGAGTACAAGCAGTAAGAGTGGACACAGCAACAGAGAGATTTCCATATTTCACTTATTATTTGGTAGATCCAAAGATCCTAGTCAGCAAACACAGAGATAAGTGTGTGTATTTGTGTGTGAGAAACAAACTTTCTCTCTCTGACACTGATGTGGTGTGGCACTGAAAGCCTGCAGCAGTTTTCTGGCCAGCGGTTACATCCTGCAGCTTCACACTGGCTTAGACAAGCAAAACAACGCTAAGAGCTCACACAGACACACACTTGTACACAAATATAGAGGGGAAGGCAAAAGAGAGCACTCAACAAAGTAACCACATTTAGGGATTAGAGGACGTGGGCAAACCGCTCCACAGAGAAACTCTGACAAAGCCAGACAGCAAAGAATAGAAAAAAAACAGACAGCTGTTTCCAAAAATCCCTGTCAAAAACTCTCAATTAAATCAAGCCAGTCTGAGCTCATCACTGAATTAACTCCACTCGACTTTAAAAGATCCAACTAAACAAGTCTTTAATTAATTCATATTGAAAAACAAATTAGAGCCTGTGATGAGGCACATGATATTACAGAAAACATTTTGAGTGCTGTGTTTGCTTCTTAAAGGAACACCTCAGTCACAATTATGTCATCTACTAACTCTTATTCCGTCCCAAATCCATATGATTTAATTTTTTCGTGAAAAACACAAAATGAGAAATTTAGCAAAATGTTCAAGCTGCTCTTTTTTTCATAAAATGAAAGCATACTTTAATCAGGAACTCCAAAAATGCTTAAAGTAGCATAAAACACCACAAATATAGTTCATACAGTGCCCTGTTCAAAAGTTTAAGGTTGGTACGATTTTATTTATTACTTATTTTTTTACTTTTATTCGGCAAGGTTGCAAAAGTGTCAGTAAAGACTTGTACATTGTAACAAAAAACATTTCAAATAAATGTTTCTATTCATCACAGAATCCTGAAAAAACCTATCATGGTTTCCACAAAAATATTAAGCAGCACAACTGTTTTTAACACAGATAATTAATGTTTTTCTTAGGCAGCAAATCAGCATATTAGAATGATTTCTGAAGGATCATGTGACACTGAAGACATTAGTAACGATGCTGAAAATTCAGCATTTCCATCACAGGAATAAATTGCATATATTAAATATATTAAAATGGGAAACAGTTATTTTACATTGTAATAATATTTCACAATATTACTGTTTGTTTCTTTTTTATCAAATAAATGCAGCCTGGATGAGCATAAAAGACTTGTATGAGCATAAAAAAAACTTTTTCAAACTTGTTCAATAACAAATTATATAAAAAAAAAATTCAAATAACAAATTATATAACTATATCATCTTTCACACCAACAGATAATAATGTTATGTTTTTCTCTAAGCGCATACTTCAATTATGTTCAGTTATCAGATTCAGAGATAAAGCAATAATTGGCAGACCCCTGCTGTATTACTGCAGACCCCCTGTTGACGACCCCTGGATCTGACTATTTCATTTCATGAACTATAATATTTATCCGTTATTTTACAGGAAGACTAAAGCGTCTGTCGAAATCATACAGTACTTTTTTATCTTTACCAATTTTATTTCAGTAATGCCGCCTCCCTTATGCTCCAATCTACTTTTATCTTTTCATTTTTTTTTTTTATTCTCTTCTCATTTTTTAATTCAGAGTTTCTGAATTCCCTTTCCCTGTTGGCCACATGCAGGTCTCATAAACCCAATTCGAGCACTCAATGCAGAGGTCTGTGTATGAAACGTGGCGCCTGAAGCTTGATTCTTTCTCTCTTGTGTATCTGCCATCATCTGGTCAGCATTAGAGCTGCACCAACCTGCTGGGTTTACACAACACCACAACTGACCTCCACGCACAGGCAACTTTCACATGTGTAAGCAGCAAGCGCACATGTGTACAGTACAGAAACACATGCAGGCACATTGGTCAAGGTGACAGTATGTACAAGTGTATTGTGGGCGCATCAAACCAGAGAGAGTGTGAGCAGCTGTTTGTTTAATGTGCATGCGGCAGAATTCACCCAGAAGTTCAAGGCTGATATGGACCGATGACTCTGTCCCTGCAGGAATGGTGGTTACGTGCTGAGACTTACTGACAATGAGGCCAGTATCTTGAATTTTGCGGATCAGTGGGTTATCTTTGCTGTAGCATTCTTAACTGAACTGATTTACTTGAGCTGTAATCGAAAAACAAAAGCTGCAGCCTGCAAAAGGAGAGAATTTAATGCACTGTGTGTGTGTAAGATTATGTCTGTGGGACCCTCTGCTTTACAGCAGGACTGCATAGCGCTTTAAAGCCTCTTCCTCTCCGAATACATGAATAAAAAATTACTGCATAAAAATCTGGCAGTGTACAAGTATATGGATATCCATCTTATGTAACGTGAATTAAAATCAGAGCTTTCACCCTGTGTGAGAATGTGTGGTGTGTGAACGCATTGGTGATGACCGTACGTGTGTTTATCCCTCAAGTGTGTGTGTGTGTGTTTGTGTGTGTGTTTATCAAGTGCTTTGCTCAGATCCTGGTGCTTTAGCGAATGGTGAGGGGAAAAAAAAATTACAATCCTCAAAAGCTGATGACAATGTATTTGCCACAGAGAATATACTTATCACAGATGCCAAGAAAATTAGCATGGAAATGATTCAGCTGACAGTCTAACATTATATCTGACTGCAAAGACCCAAAATATTTATGCTTACAGCTGAAGAGAGTGGAGAGCGAGGGAGAGAGAAAGAGAGAGAGAGGGAAATGAACAGCACACATCTAAAAACCCAAGAGAAAGAAAACCTCTTTATGAAGTCAAAAGAAATGCAATGTGAAGGATCCTGGCTCAGCTACAGAAAAAAGTGAAGAGAGAAAGTGAAACAGAGAGAGAGATGGGGGAGAGGCTGACTTCAGACTTTAGAAATGGACCCACTGCAGAGACCATGGACTGTGACATTGTGGGTTGCCATAGAAACGGGGACAGGCGCTCATGTGTTAATGGTTTGCATATAGATTGAAATGAACGTGTGCGTCTGGACTGCTTAGAAATTAGCAATAAATATCTTATCAATCATGTTATTCCGCTCATAACTTAACATAGCTACACCATTTTTTCAAAATATGCCCAGTTTGTCTCATTAAAAGCGCTCAATGTATATTTTCATATTGTGATCATACAGTTTTACATCAAGATTCAAACTATAACAACACATCAGCCTTGTCCACTTTCTGCAGATAATCAGTCTAAAAGGCCAAAAAAACTTTTTCAATCAACACAATTTTCTGTATAAATTTATATTCAAATAATTATAAAATATAATACATTAAATATTTCATTATATTTAATATAATATAAAAATATATGGTTACACTTTATTATAGAGTGCTGTAGTTACATTGTAATTACTCAAATAAGTACTGAGTACAATTAATTAACTACTATAGAGTTACAGTTAGGGTTAGTTTTGGTTTAGTTTAGGGTTAGTTACTTGTAATTATGCATAATTTACTGTTACTATAGTAAGTACATGTAGTAACGTGTAACTACGGCACTTTAAAATAAAGTGTTACCAAATATATTTATTATAATATAAATATAAAATAATTATTCAAAAAAAATATTATTATTCAATATAATGCTTATTACTTTGCATATTACTAGCATATTGGCTGTTTATTAGTACTTATAAATCACACATTAGTGCCTTATTCTGCATGACCATATTCTACCAATACCTAAACTTAAAAGCTACAAAACGTACTCGGTTACTAACGTAACCTCGGTTCCCTGAGATATGGAACGAGTACTGCGTATGGGGGAAAAGTCTCCCTTTTTCCCCGCTACTGAAGCCTTTTCAATAACGCAGTGTAACTGCACCGTCATTGGTTCACTCATAGACAAGTCGTTGAACCAATGGCGGCGCAGCTCAGCTGCGCGGCCTATGGGAGAGAGCGCGCGAACATTCACGCCAAAAGGGGCGGGGTAATGTGCTATATAAGCGGGCGAATCGCCATAGGCCATCAGGCCATAGTCAAGTCAAGTCAAGTCAAATTTATTTATATAGCGCTTTTACAATTGGTAATTGTTTCAAAGCAGCTTTACATATTAGAAGCACAGAAAAAAGGGAAGTGGTTAAAAATGAGCTGTACAAACAAGCGTGGTAATATGTAACATATACAAGATGGTGCTACATTAAGCCAATGTCGGCTGACTCCCAGGGGTGGAAAAAAAACCCTAGGAGAAAAACCCAGCGTGCTAACACTGGGAAAAAAGTCCTAGGAGGGAAAAAACCCCTTGGAAGATATATATAATATATGTAAATGGATATGGAGATCAAAATCTGAATTATACATTTTAATTATAGAGATTAAAAATAGATTATATATAAATATATGTAAGCGGATACGGGGATTAAAAATCTGAATTATAGATGCAGCCAGAACTGGATCTGTAGGCCCATTGTCTCCTGGGCTACGTTGTAGTCAGGTCCATATTGACTGAAGCGACGACCTAAGCCGCACGGCAAGTAACGCAGTACTCGTTCCATATCTCAGGGAACCGAGGTTACGTTAGTAACCGAGTACGTTCCCTTTCGATAGTTCACTCGTACTGCGTATGGGGGAACGAATTCAACCGCGCCGTGCCACGGCTGGGGAACGACAGAACTTGAACGGGCACCAGAAGGGCCCGAGGACAAGTGAAGGCCGAAGCCGCCGTACCCTGTTACACTACGGAGGAGAGAACTCCTGGGATGAGATGTGCAAAAAGCGGAATACTTAAGGGCCACGAATTTACACTGAAAGGACCCGAGCATGCAAGGTCGGAACGTCCAACTGGTAGAATCTGACAAAAGTGGACGGCGAGGACCAGCCGGCCGCCTCACAAATGTCTTTAATAGAGACTCCACTGGACCAGGCCCAAGATGAAGCCATGCCTCTAGTGGAATGGGCCCTAACTCCGATGGGGCAAGTAGCGCCTGCAGAGGAGTAAGAAAGAGCTATGGCGTCAACGATCCATCGTGATAGACGCTGTTTTGAGACCGGAGACCCCTTGGTGCGGCCACCAAAACAAACGAATAGCTGGTCAGATTGCCGGAAAGGCTGTGACCGCTCGATGTAGACGCGTAAAGCCCTAACTGGGCATAGTGATTCTAGCCCTGGCTCGTCTGATGAACGAGGAAGCGCAGAGAGTGAGATCACTTGTGCTCTGAACGGCGTAGAGAGCACCTTGGGAACGTAGCCAACCCTTGGTTTCAGAACGACCGTAGAGTCGTTGGGCCCAAATTCGAGGCATACAGGGCTCACAGAGAGTGCCTGCAAATCGCCAACGCGTTTAACCAACGCCAATGCAAGTAGCAGGGCGGTTTTAAACGTTAAGAGCTTGAGGCCTGCTAGACATAATGGCTCAAAAGGAGGACCTTTAAGAGCCCTGAGGACCAAGGAGAGGTCCCAGGGGGGAACGGTGAGGAGCGAGGAGGATGCAATCGCCTGGAACCCCTCAGAAACGTAATAATCAAGTCGTTCCGCCCTACAGATTGTCCAGCAATGGTCGAGTGAAACGCCGCAATGGCTGCTACGTAAACTTTGAGCGTGGAGGGGGCCCGCCCCGAGTCCAGTCGCTCTTGGAGGAAGGTTAGTATGGAAGATACCTCGCACTCCTCCGGGTCTATGTTGTGTGTGGAACACCAACTAACAAAGACCGACCACTTCTGGGCGTAGAGGCGTCTCGTGGACGGAGCTCTTGCCTGTGAAATGGTATCTAGCACATTCCTGGGGAGGTCAGACGGCTCCTGTCGAGGATCCACAGATGTAGAGCCCAAAGCTCTGGCTGTGGGTGCCAGATTGTTCTGTTCGCCTGAGAAAGGAGGTCCCTTCTCAGGGGGATTGGCCATGGGGCTTTCGTGGAAAGCCGAAACAGCTCTGAGGTCCAAAACTGGCTCCTCCAAAGTGGGGCCACCAACAGAACTTTGTGTCCATCCTCTCTGATTCGTCTGATGACCTGAGGGATCAGGGCGATCGGAGGAAAGGCATATAGAAGGGTATTGGGCCAGATGTGGGCCAATGCGTTGTCCTTCTTCGAAAAATAAATTGGGCAATGAGAGTTGTCTCCTGAGGCAAAGAGGTCCACCTCCGCTTTCCCGAAGAACTCCCATATGGTTTGAACAGTCTGGGGGTGGAGCATCCACCCGTCCGAGGGGATGTTGTTCCGAGACAGCATGTCTGCTCCCAGATTGCTCTTCCCAGGTATATGAGTCGCCTTGAGCGAACGAACCCTTGGGGAAGCCCATTCCAGAAGGCGCTTCGCCAGAGCGCATAAGCGGCTGGACGAAAGACCCCCCTGGCGATTTATATACGAGACCACTGTCATACTGTCCGATTGGACTAAGACGTGGCGATCCGTCAGACGAGAATGGAAGGCTTGGAAGGCTCGTATCACTGCCAGTAATTCGAGGCAGTTGATGTGAAGGTGGCTTTCCTCGTGTGTCCACGAGCCGAAAGCCGGACTTCCCTCGCACAGGGCGCCCCAACCTGAGTTGGAAGCGTTTGTCGAGAGAACTGTCCTTCGTGTTACCGCCTGAAGGGGTACTCCTAGAGTGAACCAAGTAGGGTTCATCCAAGGTTTCAGGGCCATTAAACAGGCCTGATTGACCTTGAGGCGAAGGCACCCGTGACGCCAAGCGTGAGGGGGGACCCGGGTTTTCAGCCAGTACTGCAGGGGCCGCATGCGAAGCAGGCCGAGCTGGAGAACTAGGGAGGCGGAAGCCATGAGCCCTAGCAACCTCTGGAAGAGCTTCAGAGGGAGGTAAGCCTTGTTCTTGAAGGAAGCCGCGAGCTGCTGAATGGCCAGAGCGCGCTCTGGTGAGACTACGGCCGTCATGCGGACCGAGTCGAACACTGCACCCAGGAACGAGATACGTTGAGTGGGGAGCAGTGAGCTCTTGGCTAGGTTGACCCTGAGACCCAGGCACTGTAAGTGGCTGAGGAGCACGGATCTGTGGTGTTCTAGTTCCGAACGCGAGCTGGCCAGGATGAGCCAGTCGTCGAGGTAATTCAAAACTCGTATTCCCATCTGCCTCAGAGGGGAAAGAGCCGCATTCATGCACTTCGTGAAAGTGCGAGGAGCCAGGGAGAGCCCGAAGGGGAGGACCGTGTACTGATAAGCCACACCCTCGAATACGAATCTCAAGAATCGTCTGTGATGGGGGGGCTATCTGGATATGAAAGTAAGCGTCTTTCAGATCCAGCGAGCAAAACCAATCCTCGTGGCAAATCTGCGCGTTGGTTGTGTAATAACACAACCTGCAGTGTGGGCATGAGCCGCCGACGTGCGCGTCATCCGCGTGGGACTTGCCCAGACATCCAACGCACTCGTTGTGCCCGTCTCCTTCGTGCAGAGGGGCTCTGCACGTACCACAGGAGTGGTGTGGCATTTAGAAATGCCGTGTGCCATGAAAACGGCGATTGGGAGGCTCTAACGGCGAGGGCCGGTGCTCAAAGCGGTGAAAACCGCTGGAAAGATGCTCAGAGAGCGGTTACTGTAACCGCGGGAGGACGCTCAGGAGGGCGCGCCGGATGGCGCGCCGGATGGCGGCAGGAGACCCGCTGAGAAGCGGCCGGTAGCAGGAAGCGGGAGGTGGCGGCTCGTCGACGGCGCGAAGGCGGCAGTCGGCGAGGGCGCGGGCGCTGCGGGGATCCGGCGAGTCGGCTGGGTCTGCTGCAGGGCCTTTTCAACGGCGGCGGAGCGTCTTCTCAGGCGGCGAGCTTCTTTCCCGGTGAGCAGGCTTCGGCGAGGATCAGCGAAGAGAAGTTCAGTCGTCGCTGAAGGAGAAAGGACTGATGGCCTATGGCGATTCGCCCGCTTATATAGCACATTACCCCGCCCCTTTTGGCGGGAATGTTCGCGCGCTCTCTCCCATAGGCCGCGCCGCGCCGCCAAGCCGCGCCACCATTGGTTCAACGACTTGTCTATGAGTGAACCAATGACGGTGCAGTTACACTGCGTTATTGAAAAGGCTTCAGTAGCGGGGGAAAAGGGAGACTTTTCCCCCATACGCAGTACGAGTGAAATATCGAAAGGGAACTATCTTACTAACTATTAATAAGTAGTAAGAGTAAGAGTTTATTGAGGCAAAAGTTAATAGTGAATATGTGTTCCCCATTCTAAAGTGTTACCCAAATAACTGTTATGTACAATCTAATTAAAATATTTTTAATAATTTTTTTTTTTTAAATAATCAATGTTATACACAACATTTATAATAAATGTAAAAAAGTGCATTGGTTTTAGATAAAGCACAGCATATCACACTACAATACACAGCTATCCCTACTTGACATCATGACAAAACTAGGTCCATGTTCCTCAGTTTGTTTTTCTAAACTCCTGAGATGATGCTTTTGCTGATTCTCTCTCTCATTAGATGAGCATTTTCAGAGTAAGAGATCTGCAAGCACAGCATACCACCATCCCAGAATGAGTCTTTCTCTCTCATTCTCTTCACCCTGACCAACTCTTGGTTTGAATGAGACCTTGGCTAATTTAAGGTAAAGCCATTATTTTTTTTCTCTCCATGGTGTAATTATGTTTACACATTAAAGAGGAGAGATAAGAGAAAGGATCTTTAGCGGATGTGCAAATCCGGTCCATTACAAACCATTGATCTACAGAGCTAAAAGGGTGTTTTCTCTTTGATTATGTTCTCTCTCTTTCTCTCTCTATTTCTCATTTTGCTATCTGTTTCTAGTAAAGTATATTTGATTTTCTCAAACATTGATCATGCATATTTCTTTTTATAATGGCCATAAACAGAGTTGTCCACTGAGAACTATTACAACATTAGATGAAGAGGGGAGTCACATTTAGGACTTTTATTGGCATCATTAAAGTATACAAGGATCTGTTTGAAAATGCTGAAAGTCTCGTGATTTAAGCTCTCAAGATGTTATTCTGTGCTCTTAGTTGCTCTCTGTGGCTCATGTTACAATCTGAAGAAATTGCAGACTGCTCAGCACCATCCAGCATGTCTTCACTGTATGGAAGCGACTAATGCCTGAGCATTTGAAGAGGAGAGATACGGTTCCACCAAGTCATGAATATAAATACAGATGAAGCAATGTGGGCAGAGGCTTTTCATGGTTAGAATCTAAATATGCTTTTAAAAAATCTTTTTATGTATTAGTAGGAGTTTGAGTAGTTACACAATTCTAATTATGTTTTTAAAGGGAAAATTCACCCAAAAATGAAAATTCTGTCATCATTTACTCACCCTCAAGTTCTTCCAAACCTGTTTGAATTGAAGAAGTTTGGTTTCCCAAACATTTGATGTGCCTCATTGACTTCCATAGTATGGAGAAAAAAAAAAAAATAGTATGGAAGCCAATGGGGTCCCATCAACTGTTTGGTTACCAACATTCTTCAAATTATCTTCTTTTGTGTTCAGCAGAAAAAAGAAATTAATACAGGTTTGGAACAACTTAAGGGTGAGTAGATGATAGAATTTTCATTTTTGGATGAACTATCCCTTTAAGCCAAACTGTCAAATCTTTTGTTTAAACATAAATCTTTCTCCCAAACTAATATTGTGTCCTGACAAGGCATAATGGAACACAATTCCACTGACAGGTACATTTTCCATCCACACTGAAAGCGGGAATTCATATTAATTGACATTTATTCAGTTGGCTGACACTTTTATACAAAGTGACTTAATGAGAATAATACAAGCAGAAGTGAGAATTAATGCAAGCCGCAGAGAGAACATGACACAAGTATCGCTACCATACCAAATTTACATTAAGTACTAGAATAGTGCAACTGCACAACATGAGATAGTAAAGTGCTCTGCCAATAATGTATCTTTGGCCCTTTTTTGGAAGATGGCAATGGATTTTGCTGTTCAGGTCAAGGTTTGGAATTAACTTGAGCACTGAGGAATAGTGAATGTGAAGGTTTAAGTAAGTGACCTTGTACTGAACTATAATGGAGCCACAAGACATCATTCATTTTATTGACCACAGGGGACCAGAGAGATCTTAAGTGTTTAGGTAAGAGCGTACAGAGCTAGAGGCTGTCCTGTATCACTACCATCAGAGTTTTCAGTTTCATCGTATCGTGCCTGGTTGAGATAAATAATTTCAAACTTGAAGTCTTACATTTTAAGTTTGAATGAGTTGCAAAGTCTAATCTTGCTCTTTAAAATTAACTGCAATAAAGTTTAGTCCTGGTGTCGCTCAAACACACCTGGCTGTAATTTACAAGTGAACCCAAAGACACTGATTAGCTGATTCAGGCATGTTTGATTACAGCTGGAATTAAACGCTGCAGGAAGGATAAATCTCCACAGGAGCAGAACTGTGTGCCTTCGGCTGTGAACTCAGCTGTTAACTAATAAAAAAAAATTAAATAATTAAAAAAAGAATAGAAAGACAGTTAGATGGACAAACATATGGACATATGGTTTCCGCCACTAATTTAAAAAAATAAAAAGGTAATTGCGACTTTTTATTTCAGAATTGCTAAGCAACTAGCAATTACGAGTTATAAAGTCAGAATTGCATGTTGTAAAGTCAGAATTGAGAGATAGTCGTCGAGTTTTTATCACGCAATTCTGACTTTATAACTTGACTATGACTTTTTTTTCAGAATTGTGATATAATTCTGTGTGATATAGTCAGAATTGTGAGATATAGTCGCAATTCTGACTTTTTTCTCACAATTGAGTTATCACGCATTTCCAGGGGCGCAGGAGACATTTTCAAAGTGAGGGGGACCAAACTGCGTTTCGGCGCTCATGGGCAAAGGAGTTTCTCTGAAAGGCTCGCGCGAGACTGAACGGAACGCGGGAAATGAAGTATACCCGGGCCTTAACCGCTCTAAATTGTAATGGACTGGAGCTCACGTTCACATCTGGAACAAGGGAGCACCGCGAAGCGACCACAAAAGGCACTTTCACGATCAAAGTGCACGCCACTGATAAGCATTGTAAATGCAGTATTACAGTATACACATACCAATGAAACGCACAGATCTCCTCTCGTGCGTCCTCCACTGGATGAGGCAATATCACTTTTGTTTCTATTTCAGATATCTCTTTTATAGATGCCATCAATGCTTTTGCATTTCAAGACGTAATTACCGAAATCAAAACAGTCCATAAACTATAAATCCTCACGAAAACTTCAGTCAAGCCAGCTCGCGCGTCAACCTGAGAGATCAGCCTCCTTACCTTAAAGTGTCAAATTTCTCGGTTTCTGAATGGTCGGTTTGGCTTGATTGAAAAACCTAACGTTCGGGCATGATTTATATACCATTAACCTGTCCTAAAACGTTAGCACGCTTTGATTGATAGTTTGGAGATCGCGTGTTTCTCCGTTCGAGAGCGCATTTCCTGTTCACATCCGCGACAAAACAGCTGATTATTTATGAACGGAAGCTCACAGAAACGTGAAAATGGTCTCATTTGAAAGAAAATATCCTAAGCTAAAAGATGATATAGTGTGACTAATTGAAGCAGCCCTTATCAAAAGAAATCGACTTCTATCTTTTCAAAACTGCGGGGGTCCTGACCCCCCTGTCCCCCATGCCAACGGCGCCCCTGTGCATTTCTGACTTTAAAACTCACAATTCTGACTTTTTTTCTAAAAATTTGAGATAAACTCACAATTGCGAGTTATAACGTCAGAATTGCATGATATAAACACAATTGCGAGAAAAAAGTCAGAATTGTGTTATACTTTTTTCTCACAATTGTGTTTTTATCATGCAATTCTGACTTAATAACTCACAATTTTGATTTTTTTTCTCGCAACAGTGAATTTATATTATGCAATTCTGACTTTATGACTCGCAATTATGAATTTACATTATGCAATTCTAACTTTATATCTCACAATTCTGAGAAAAAAAGTCAGAATTGTGAGATAAAAAGTTGCGATTACCTTTTTGATTTTTATTTCATGGCGGAAACAAGCTTCCATATAGGACAAATAGCATTGATGAACAGCAGCTCTGTAGATCTGGATTAAATACAGATCTATTACCGAAACATGGAACTATAGTTCATTTGTAGCCATTAAGAGACTGATGAACTTGCACTGTAAAAATTATTTTTCAAAGTTGTTGTAAATAAAATAAAGTCTACTGGAGTATGATTACAAGAAAATACTATTTCAGTCATTCTACTTCAGAATTTCATGTTTAATTCAATTGTTACTTGCCATTTCTTTGCACTTATTTGTGAAATTCAATAGCACTTTCTGAGTGAAAACTGTTTAAAGTAAATCTTAATTGTTTTCAGTGTAGAAAAAACAGATTTGGAAGAGTGCCATAGTAGCCAACAACAAATATACTAATGTTATTATGTGCATTGTTGGGGAAAGTTACTTTTAGAATTAATTCATTACAATATTATGTTACTCCCTAAAAAAGTAACTAATTTTGTTACTTTGTTACATTTTATGGGAAGTAATGCATTCTGTTACTTTTGTGTTGTTTTTTTCTCATTTGGGCTGTACTGTTTGTTTGTTTTTATAACAACAAAAATGTTCTATTTTTGGCAAATGTAAAAAGAATAAGCCTCAGGGCTGAAGGAAGTGCAAATTCACACCTGTACAGTAGAGGGCGCAGCTCATACAAACCTTTCAGCTGTGCTGCCATTCTGGAATACAGAAGAATAGGACACAGGAGAAGTAAAGAAGTAAATGCATGGTCACATTTAGTCTAGAACTAGTCTAGAATAACCATCATGTTCACACAGCGCTTCCACACTTACTCCTTATTTCTCTCAACATGGGGACAGGAGAGCTGTCAGTCAATCAATTGGAAAACAAAGTAACTTGGGTTACTTATTTGAAATAGTAACTCAGATATTTGTTTATATATTTGACATATTTCTATGTCAGATATTGTAAATTTAAAAGTAAATTGTTACTTTACTAGTTACTTAAAAAAAGTAATCTGATTACGTAACTCGCGTTAATGCGTTACCCCCAACACAGATTATGTGCCATAGAATACAAAAGGCATCATTATGGATATGGAATATGATGTTCTGTCAGTATGGTTGTAGAGGGCTATGGTTCAATACTGTTGTGTTTTCAGATCCACCACCCTGCTTCCACCAGCCAAGCAGAAATTATTACAGGAGCAATGATTGACAGGTTCTCTCAGAGAGGCGCCTGTGCAAACTAATGGAGAGATCTGAAATGCAGCAGTGAGGAAATGTTGAAAAAAAAAAAAAAAGAATTTATACCCATCAAAAGTCATATTATGAGATTAAAGGAGACAAACCCATTTAGATTGAGTTAATCAAGTATTCTGGGCCAAACACAAGCTTGTAAATGTACATAACGGCCCACTGCATCACTGCAGAGAAAACACAAATGAACCAAACATCAGGCCATCAACTTGGACAGAGGCTTGAAAAGTTTGGGAAGAGCTGGGAAGCCATAAATGTAGGTACAGTAATATGCAAAAAGAGAACAAGAGTTGGCGGAAAGGGTATTAGAGGTTGAGAGAAGGAGAAGACTTGTTTGGTTTTGGAGTGGCAGTCAGGGCACGCTGACATTTCCTTTAGATGTGCACTTTTTCAGAAGGCCCGCAGGGGAGACGGGATTGCCCGCGACGACCGCCACCGAAGAGGGCAAAGCTGAATACTGACACTAACAACAGGAGACAGAGCAGGCGACGTGACGTAACCTATTACACTTTAATACCTGTCTAAAACAATCTCCCTCTCCATCACACACACTCTCACACTTCAAGCCGCAAGCTCAGATCATAGACTCCCTCTGTCTCCTTTGTACGTGCACACGTATACGCATGATAAACCCCCAACTGCGTCACAAATGCCCAGGCTTGCACAGATTCATGAATACACACACACACACACACACACACACACACATAGACACATTCTCTGCTGTCACAGCCCCCAAATATGCCATGTCAGGTCTCACAGAGTGGGTGTGTTACTCGGGGCAGAGTGTTTGTTACACCAGGCTGGCTTGACCCACACATGAGTGTTCAGCTGTGCCCGGAAAACCCTGGAGGATTACTGTACGTGGGCAAGGATGAGGTTCTGTACGTGCCTTTGTAACACACATGCTGGGTAATCAATATTGCATATGAGTAAAGCTGTGTGCACTAAATAATGAGGTATATGTAAGCTGTGCTAGACTGAACGTAATGCATATCTAATGTCACCAAACATGAATATCACCCTGCATGGCTCAACAAACATGGCTCCTTTTTAACAAAATAGTCATAAATAATCTGCAATATTTTGCTTTATAGATCAAATGTTGGGATATATCATGATTGCCCCATAATGTTCATGACCATTATGTTAAAAAACACATACATTTATATTATTGTGAATCAAGAAAGTTTCATTAACATTACAGTGATGTGAAAAAATATATTAATTAAAAAATATTGCCTTTAAGCAGATTTAAATTTTAAAAAATCATTGCATTATATACTGCTAAATAATTATTTTCTTTATATAATGTTTTTGGTAACACTTTACTTAAAGTAAATATTTTTTATAACAGTATTTTTGATGCATTTATTATGCCTTGTAAGTCACCTTATAATAATGAATAATTGTAACCATAGTTATAATACATTAATACTTACACTGTAAAAGAGAATTGTTGGTTTAACTTTAAAAAAAAAAGTAAGTTACCTGGTTGCCTTAAAATTTTGAGTTCATTGAAATTACAAATTTGAGTTAATACAATGAAGGTGATTGGTTTAATTAGCAGAAACTCAAAATATTGTGTTATCTGAACTACATTAATTATCTAAGTTGATTTGACAAAGAAAAAATGTTGTGATAAATCATGAAAAAAAATTTTTACAGTGTATGTTACACCTGTAATGCATTAAAACACATGACAAACAACCAATTTTATATGTAACAAGGAATTAACTTTGGTTACGGTTATTTTTTGCATACCTTTATAAAGCTTTACACTGTATATAAAGGCTTTAAGTAAAGTGTTACCATGTTTTATAATTGATAAATCTTTAATGTTAAACAGAAAAGATTAATTATGCATTAGTCGATTTAAGCATTGTAAAGAGGTTTATATAACGCATAAACCTCACATCTGGATCAGAAGCACACAGTCCTAATCACATTGCTTCACCTTTCCCTTCCATGTCATGTCAAGGGCAGATGCTCTGCGGTCTTTGGTTCCCTGAGACCTTTTCTCTCTAATCCAGCAATTAACATGAATTAATTAATGATAAAAGGGAGGCCAAAGCAGACCTTGAAGATGCTGTTCTGCCTCGTAAGCATTCTGATCTCCTCTGAAGGTCACCAAGATCATTAGCCTGCTTCAGATCTTGGAGCTAAGGAACAATACAATAACTGAACTTTGATAAGCTTGCAGTCTCCATCCTTCTTTACTCCTTTTCTTTTATCGCTCTCTTTCATACCCGTATCTCCTTCCTTCTCTTTCGTTTCCTTTATCTGTTTCCATTAAGCATCTTTGAAGGTTTTCTAAAGAGTTTTTTCATAACACAGTCTGACTCAAACCTTAATGCAATCAGAAGAGACTAATTGAGATATTTTTTGCTTTCATACGTTTTTGAGTTTCTTGAATTTTTCTGAACATAAATGACTTTTGTTCAAAAGAACAGAAACATAAATAATAGATGGTGTTACAAAAGCAACTAACCACAGCAAAATAGGTGCAAAGAGAGAGAAACGAGGTACACGTATTTGCATACTATGACCAATTGCACTGATCAAATTGTTTGTAAACACATTTTTTATGTGTTTTTATGTTAACTGCTTTACAAAATATCCTGTTAATAAGAGTTGCTTTCTCTGTTGTGTGGCTCTCTCACACACACATGCACACAAATGCTTCCATGCACTGAAGCAGAAAAAGTGCAGGGTCGGTCAAGAGGAGACTAAGTTGGCTTGAAAAGTTAAAAAACAGGATTCTCATTGCTTAATGACCTCTTCTGCCCCCTGGTGTTCAAATAACATCAGACTGCTGAAGACTCACTGTCTTAAGGGGAGATTCACATTTTTCTTTTTTCTTTTGTCTTTTTTTTTTTTTTTTGCATTTTTAAAAATACGTAGATATCCATAAGAACACTTAATGGATGCAGATCATTTACACTTGTTGGCATGTGCCCTTAATTTAGATGCATTTACTGGATGAATATATATATATATATATATATATATATATATATATATATATATATATATATATATTTATATATATATATAATAAGTTCACCTGGAGTTCAGCCCAGAAATGGCTCTGGCTAATTCAATCTCACAGCACAGCCAAATAGGCATAACATACTAAAACTCATTCTCCTTTTACGTATCTATTCTTATTTCCCCTTTATACATCGAACTTATAAGGGACATACTGAATTGGTAATCCATCCCTTGTGACTAATGACTAGCGATCTAGGACCATTATAAAAGAAAATTTAAAACATTTTAATGCTCATCTAAATTATTATAATATAATATAATATTAAAGTACTGAAAGTATTTACAAGATTACTTTTCCTTAAAAGTCATGTCATAATACACTGTCAAACAAAGGCAAAATACAATAACTACAGTACACCAACACTGAAACAGAGAAAAAAATGTCTTTTTCATTTCATTTTTATTGAACCAATGTCAGTTTTCACACTCCATTTTGAGTAAATGTGTAGTTGCTATGTTTTGCCTTTGCATGGCAGTACAGTGAGCAAGTCACATTTGAGTTTTGCCTCTTTCCATCTCACTAAACAAATAAAGTCTGCATTTGTGGTGTTATCACAATTTTTTTTTTTAAATAATCTGTTTTCCAGTGTATCTAAGCAACAGAAGATATTGAGAATAGATGTTATCAATCTCTAACTGTGCCCAACATAAATAAAGACTGCAGAAAACGTGTGAAGTGGGAATGACACTGAAGGGATAGTTACTAAATGAAAAATGAATGTTCTGTCACCATTTACTCACACTC
This sequence comes from Megalobrama amblycephala, assembly GCF_018812025.1. Classification (NCBI taxonomy): domain Eukaryota; kingdom Metazoa; phylum Chordata; class Actinopteri; order Cypriniformes; family Xenocyprididae; genus Megalobrama; species Megalobrama amblycephala. The sequence goes on along the minus strand of NC_063057.1, from coordinate 16,583,248 downwards.
ATGTTGTTCTAAACCTATATGGCTTTCTTTCATCTGTGGAACACAAAAGGAATGTCTAAGCGGAATTCCTGAGCAGCTTTCTTCACACTGAATGTGGATGAGGACCCAGGTATAGCAAAACGTTCAATAACTTTGAGTGAGGACTGAATTTTCAGTCATTATCAAATGAAAATCTGGCCTTGAAAATCTTGAAGGAAAGCTGTGGTCACCTTTTGCTCTCACTTTATGGAAAAGAGCAGCTTGGACATTCTGCTAAACATCTCGATTTGTGTTCCACAGAAGAAGGTCAGTCATACAGGTTTCAAAATACATGAGGATAAATAATGGCGTAAGTAATATCATTTTCGGCTTTTGGAAGAACTATTTTAAAGTCACTAAATTTCCTATTGTTGGGGAGAGTCAAAATGTGTCTGTTGTCCTTTTCTTATCCAGATATACAAACTATATAATCTTTACTTACCTAAATACAAAATATTTACATTAAACTATTGTCATAGTCTGAAACTTTATTTAGAGTGCCTTCAATGTAAACGGTTCGAATTCTTGGATATTTTAAGCAGATTCACTAACCTTGAGCAGAATTTACCGACTAATCTCAATCAAAACGTTTTAAATTGATTTAGAGGAAGACTGTAATTCAGTCTGACCTTCCTTCATCTTCACATTAACAAGAGTTTGTTTCTGACATGTTCTTTTGAGGGGAGTTCCTTTGCATTTGTCTAAATCTGCAGTTGTTCTCTTTTACCAGTAGATGGCATCAACAGTTAAAAGAGAAGAAGCTTGCTGACACTTCTGTCATATATAGAGTGGAGCCTCTGCTAAAGAGGGAGAAACCCTCATGACCTGCTATGTTTGATTTTTATGGAAAAAGAAAATAATTCTAACTAAAAAAAATTTAAAGGTGACACACACATACTCCACAGCTCTACCAGCCTGAATGTATATGGTGGTGATATACATTAAGCATTATTGAACTAGGTTTTGTCTACATCTGTCTATCTAGAACACACACACAAACACAGAGGTTAAAAAAAGTCAGTATATGCTGTGCACAATACTGCAACTGCAAGTCCCCTATTATCACAGAACAGTAATAGTTAAGAATGTGTTTAAATCTCACTGATTAAAGATGTGTTTGCTTCATGATTTGTCATTTAGCAAAATCTTGCTAAAGAGACTGTACTAGGTTAATAAAGAAATCTGGATTTAACCCATGATTCAGAAATCAAAAGAATTAAAAAACAATCCAAAAAACATCACAATAGCATGTACACAGATGTCAGCTAAAAAGAATTCCTCTTAAATACAGTGCAAATAATAATATTTAAAACATGCCATTTTGTTTGATTAAAATGTATCAATGCCATTGCATTAGATTGCATATGTGCAGCATTTTCTGGGGCATTTGTACTGTACTCCAACATCTTCCTTTAACCTCTGCAATCTGTCAAGATTAAAACTGATACATCAGTTAGCAGAGTAACAGCACATACAATTCTTTAGAATCTATAGTAATCAGCATAGTTTTCTGCACCAATGTAAATTTTAACAATATAAAGGAATACGAGGAATTACACATCTTTGCCTAAAACAAAGTATACAGTGTATTTTAAAAAATGGAAACATTTGTAATGATTACAACAGAAGAGCAAATCTCAACTGCATGATTAAGCCTAGATCTAAATGCAACAATTACATCTTTTCTGCTAAATGCAACAAAACATGAAGATATTAAGACATTATATAATCATAAATTTTTGTAACGCTACTTTGAACCAATGTGTATTGTGAAAAGCTCTGAACAATAATTATGCTCAGATATCATATCAATAGATTACATTTTGGTTCTCCTTCCCCAATATCCAAACCCAATCAGTACCATTTAAAGCACAGCTATAGAACCTGAGTGTGAGGAGATTCCTCACATTCATACAACACGCTCACAGACATAAGCTTAGCTGTCAGCATCAACACGTAGACACAGTGAAGGATACCATTTCATAAAGGGAGTGGCCGATGCATTTCATTAATGAATTAATGCTTCGTGAGGAGCACATGGTTGATGTTGGCGTTCTTCGGTCGTGGTGGTGCAGCACACAGCGCTCACGTGCAGCCTGCTGGGTTTCGGTCATAAAAAAAAAAAAAAAAAAAAAAAAAAAAGATTTTATATCCGATTTTATGTGAATCCAAATCGATAGCATCAAATATGCGTTACATTGGAGCAGAATGAATGAATCAATGATTGAATGAATAGGGAATGAGTGAATGGCTGCGTTCGACTTATGGCTGCCTATCGATTGAGGCTATGGAGAAGAATGTAATGGTGATCATAATTATTTCCAAATCAAGTGTTTTTTGCAGAAAAAAAAAAATGCGCTTACATGATCAATATGCATGTAGCACTTAAAAAACCTATGACAGAGCCGCTATTTCCTTTGTTTCTGTTTTGTACGCTTTCTTTAGCAAAGCTCCCCACTAAACACGCGAGGACTCACGAGCTCTCCAGACAGATGACTGCTCGCGCTCGGCACTTTCTATTTTTGTCCTCGTGGCGCTGTTTCTGCTCTTACTACCATTTTTTGATTGCGGGCGGGAATAAAACAAACCAGAGAACACTCTCCTCTGCTCTGTCCCTCACTTTGATATTTATGTAACCTTGCCCGCTCCTTAAAATAGTCGTAAAGTCGTACCTGCTCGCGCGCCACTCGTCCTTGAGAGCTTTAACGCTCTGAAGAAGAAAGGGAGGAAGGAGAAAAAGAGGAGGAAGAAGAATAAAAAGAAGAAGACAATGTAGGGGGAGGGTGCGAATCAGAATATTATGGATTGATACAAATAGTCGCTCGCGCCAACCCTCAGCCAGAGTTGAATTAATGTGTTACTATTTTTGGAACGCCTGTGTTTCCAGGGGAAACCTAATGACGCAATGACGTCAATGCAGGTCAACAGCAGACTGGAGGAATTGAGCGCTTCCATTAGATTTTGCAGTATTTTCCAGAAACGCGGAAAGGACAAAATGGATTAGTTTAAAATGTACTAAAACACAACAGAGTGTCATTTGAAAACATTAAAGATCAATGTGAGAGGAGCACATTCGAATTTATTGGAATTATTATTACAAAAAGCAAAAGAAAAAAGATCTCGTCTTCCTTGAAGCATCGCTCACACGGTAAGTCTGATATGTATTTTCTTTTAACGCTCACGGAACCGCGTTGCCTTGTGTCGTCCCCTTTAATGGGGCTTAGTAGAAGCATTAGTAATGTATTTCTGACTTTTGACAGACAGTCTAATGCATGTGCATCTGTAAACTCAACACATGGAGAAAACACCCTGTTTCAGATGGTCTCTGTGGAGCGGGTTATAAGCGCCTATAAATAAGCTATAACGCGCGTGCTTCGCCCTGCGTCCCTTTACGCGCTTTTAAAAACCATTTAGAGCAATTACAACTGTTGAAATGTGCATCATTTTGTAGTCCTGACATATTTTTGCTTGGAATCGTCTAAAATTACTTCCAGTTATTTAATTATGTTTTTCAAATGCTGACTCGTGACTGAATGTGGTGTGGAACAGGCGCCTACGAGTATGCCTGGGAAAATACAACGCAAACACACCGTCCGATTCGTAAATGCTTTTATATGCTTTATAAACAGCTAAAGGTGTGGGCCAGTGGCATGTATAGAACTGAAATTATTAGACAGTCATATCTACTTCAATAAACACGAACACGGTTTATGAATAGTACTACACCAACCCGACTAGGGTAGCGCAAAAGCATTAGCAACAAGTACTATAGGATTGTATTATAAACGTTCCTATTTTGTGCAACATACTTGATTAAATGTAACCATTCTTACAAACATGCATGGGAAGCAAACACCCTTGCAATAAAAGAGAATATTACACACATGCACACACCCCTAAAACAACTACACTTATACATATACAGAAGAAAAAGAAGGAGACAGCCAATCAAAAAAGTGATTTTAATATTTTCATTTTTGAATAAGTTCAATTTTATGTTCCAGATTACAAGCACCTGTTTGTATCATCGGTGTGACGAAACCCCCTTCTTTCCCCATCTCTTCCACAAACTGTGGGTGTGTGCAGCACAGGGCGTTCACCGCGGCGGGTGGGTTTCAGCACCGTGGACAGCAGCCCGTTCAGCACAACGGACAGCACCCGTTTAATTAACACGCCTCCTTCAATCAACCCGAATACACAACGTTTGCTTTGCGTTTCGCCATATGCACGTATGTAGTGTTTCATCTCTGGTCATTGATGGTCATTTACACACAAGACACGATATACTATGTGGACATGTAGACAAACCCGGGTTAAAATGATTTTAAGTCTTGGATAAAGGCCCATTAGATATGGGGTGGTTGATATGGGAGACAAAAAAAAACCCCGCTAAAGTCGTTAAAAGGAATTGTGGCAGAGGCGCAATCAGAAAAGGGAGGAGAGCGCGCATGGGAGGGCGACACTTTTACACATATGACGCATTTAGTGAGGTAAGCCTAACGGGTGCCTACGTCATCTACTCCGCTGGACCCCAACCATCTTTGGCCCGGTAACAAATAAGACGCAGAATACAATGCTGAGATGCTACAAAGGATCGGATTAAATGGCGTTTCAAATTCGTTACCTGACGGTCTCGGGTGCACTTTGCTTTATTTGAACTTGCGCAAATGGGAAAAAATGACAGTGATGAATATGGGCTGCAGGAATTGGTTTCTTACACTATGCGCGAGAACGAGGTGCGTAGTTGTTTTAAGTGGACTGACGCGTGAAGTTTGGGCTGCACGTCATAAACGCAACAACCGACCCACAGAAACAAAAATTGTTGGCAATTTAGAGCACAATCAAAGAGCGCAAGAAACTGACAAGTAATGACGCTCATTCTGTGTAGTTTCATCATTTACATTGTGTAATTGTAGTAGTTTCAATTAAAGCCTTTAATGTTTCAAATTGGTAGCCTATCCTGATATAGACAGATAAATGTGTGTGTGTGTGTGTGTGTGTGTTCATTGTTGTTTTTAAGACATATTTTCTTAATGAAAGAAGGCTGACATTCACATTTCATTCTCTCTCCCTCCCTTTCCCTCTCTCCTTTTCTCTGTTCAGATATACGAAGCTGATATCCAGGTCCCTGTCTTGTCCTTTTCAGGTCTTTTTGCGGTCTGGGCTTGCTGTTCCTTGAACGAGTAGCCAGGAAGCCCTTACCCCAAAAAGTATCTGCAGAGGACCACATCATCTTAACAGATATATCAAGCTCTCAAAATTTCCATCAAATCCCAGACTACTGAAAAAAAATCTGCCCTTTTTTTGCATAGCATAGTTTTGTTGTTCTTCTTGTTGTTTGGTGATCCACATTTAATAGCAAATTAACCTTAAGGATTTCTAAAACAGCCATAAACATCATGGTACAGTATTTTGCATAGATTCAGCAACACATTTTGTACGTTTTAATATAATAATTTGTCTTCCTATCTAAAATAAACAAAAATCCTGTCTCAAATTAACTAAAAACACAGTAGGTGAAGGAGAACTGAAACAGAACCAGAAATTAAGGCACGGCCCTCGCCACAAATGTGACGCACAACATGAACTGTGATGCATTTAGCAACCAAACAACCATATCTTAACTTTTACTTGTTGGTCAGAGTAATTGATACTGCTAAATTAGATTATATTAATGTATAGTAATTGAAAGATGTAAGAAATCAGTTAAAATTAAATGAGGCCTTTTTTTTTTTTTGGTCCCACTTTATATAAGGTGGCCTTAAGTACTATGTACTTTCATCAAAAAAAAGTAAAATACTTATAGTGTTCATATTGTATATATTGTGGTTTGGTGGTATGGGTAGGCTTAAGGGTGGGTTAAGGCGTAAGGAATGGGTCAACAGTGTAGTTATAAATGTAATTACAGATGTATTTACATGCAGGTATTTTTTATTTTATTTTTTATATAAGTACAATCTAAAAACATATATGTACACAATAAGTGCATTGTATCAAATGATTAATTTAAATGTAAGTACATAGTAGTTAAGGCCACCTAATATAAAGTGGGACCTTTTTCTCAAAAAGTGTAATAAAATGGACCATTTCATCAATATTGATCAATACTGCACTAGATTCTTAAACATGAAACAGTACATTAATATATACAGTATATCACAGTTTTTCAGTTGCAATTTACTGTTTGTGCATCTATGTTAAAAAAAAAAAGCCTATAAAACCTTTGAGAAGATTAATAAAAGTGCTATGTTCATTTTAACATTTCTGTTCTATGGATGGAGAAACAGTAATCACATAATCCATTACCTTTCTCCTTCCTTTACAATTTGATTCTGTTTTATAAATCATCCTATATATTCTATTAAAAAATGACTGTCATTCATATAATGTATTATATAATACAATATAGAAAAGTACTGAAAAGACAAGAAACGCAGAGAAGAAAAAGCTTAAATGGGTCATAAAGACCTTATATGAATGGCAACCAGCCTCTCTTTTGGTGCCTATGACAGCCGTAAGATATGACAGTTGGGTATTCAGCCAGGTCCATGGGCATCTTGCTATTGTGCTTTTTCGCCAAGAGCATTTATCCC